>NW_020170442.1:479559-482723 GCF_000524195.1 Echinococcus granulosus
CAAGTTTTTACGTAATTCAAAAGGGTAAAGACTAGTCAAATTGACAGTTCCGCAATAGTGTAGTCGTCGAGGCAACTAGTTCGATGTGGTTTGAAAGTGTTTTTATCAGCCAGTCAACTGGATTTCGCGCACTCATATAGTGTTCTAAAAGGGGTACATGTCTGAGGCTATAGTTCCTCTCTTTGTTTAATTGGTTTTTTATTTACGCTTTTTGCCTTAGATTCAGAACTATTGTTGGTTTTATGCTCATGGGAATCTATTTTGTAACTTGGAGTCATGTTTACGAAAAGGCAACTACCGACAAGTTCTAATTTATTACATTAATTGATTTTGGCCTCCAAATCTTGCTACTTTTATTAAATAAATGAGCATGGCAATATAGATAGGCTTGAAATTCGGAAACTTTTCAATCCTAAATGGGTTTTTTAATCATCCTTTAGCCCCTCATTGTTCCACTTCTTTCCCTTGTGCCATTCATGGGTCCTTGAAATTGCTTTCATAATGCAATAACTACGGCTAAAGTTGACGTGGTTTGACCTCTTTTAAGGATAAAAAAGAAAAGGGGAGTTTCTTGTATTGACGTCCCTTTCATTTCAATACGAGAACTACGCCCTCCTAGGTTAATATGTTAACCAGATGATATGGCTGCGGTGACGTAATTCATCAAGAAACTTTAGCTGAGCAAACGATGTTTTAGAATTTACAATGTCTTTGAGTTATTGTCTTGTTTTACCTGCTTTGATTTCTATCCCATATTAACTCCTTCCTGTAGTGTGCATTTGCAGATAAGCTTTTTTGGTACTTGCCAATTGGCTGGTTTTCACTATCATCTTACGCTTACACGCGTAGGGGATGAATTTCTATATTGATACGTAAAAGTTGGATTTTCAGATATATTTTCATTGAGTTGACTTCGTCTGTCTTCAGTCACACTCTTAGCGCCGCTTTTTGTGCATTTCCTTGAATTATTTGTTCTTGATAAGTATACTGTTTGGCGCAACCAAGTTTAGACTACCTTATTAAAAGTAAACGAAATTTTTGCGTTTCAGTATGCATATATGCGAACATCCAATTAAAATAGGCTATGGTGGTTTGTTTTTCATTTTTCTCTTAAATTAAAGGAGATTCGGTATTGTATCATATCCAAGTTCAACACAATTTAAGCAGCCATAACCCTCTACTCTTCATTCATTTGCCATTTCAGTCACCAAGGCTTCATTCTCCCCTTCTTCATCCCCGCCCCTTCGTCACGAACTAGATCAGCGTCAGAGACGCGGTGACAGTGGGGTGGTTCCCGTGCCTCCCCTGCTCGTCTCTCTCCCCATGGACATGTTTCCTGACCTCCCAGCTCAGTTAGCGGTCGCTTCCACCTTCCCTCAGGTAGCGGTGACAGGTGACATCGAGCTGTTTGCTGAGCCCCCATCCCTCTCTACCACCATCCCCACCGCTACCACCAGCACTACCTCTGATCTCAGCTCAAGCCTTCTGCTCCTCCTCATCGTCTGCATACTTTTCCTTCTCCTCGGGATCCTCCTTGTCCCAGCCCGCCTCGGCATTTGCTTCTGGCATCGTCTCTGTTTTCTCTCCTTCACTCGCTCCTCTAAGAGCAGGCGCTTGGTATGTGAGTACAAGTGTTTGGGGCCAATTACTCATATAGTGTTCTAAAAGGGGTACATGTCTGAGGCTATAGTTCCTCTCTTTGTTTAATTGGTTTTTTATTTACGCTTTTTGCCTTAGATTCAGAACTATTGTTGGTTTTATGCTCATGGGAATCTATTTTGTAACTTGGAGTCATGTTTACGAAAAGGCAACTACCGACAAGTTCTAATTTATTACATTAATTGATTTTGGCCTCCAAATCTTGCTACTTTTATTAAATAAATGAGCATGGCAATATAGATAGGCTTGAAATTCGGAAACTTTTCAATCCTAAATGGGTTTTTTAATCATCCTTTAGCCCCTCATTGTTCCACTTCTTTCCCTTGTGCCATTCATGGGTCCTTGAAATTGCTTTCATAATGCAATAACTACGGCTAAAGTTGACGTGGTTTGACCTCTTTTAAGGATAAAAAAGAAAAGGGGAGTTTCTTGTATTGACGTCCCTTTCATTTCAATACGAGAACTACGCCCTCCTAGGTTAATATGTTAACCAGATGATATGGCTGCGGTGACGTAATTCATCAAGAAACTTTAGCTGAGCAAACGATGTTTTAGAATTTACAATGTCTTTGAGTTATTGTCTTGTTTTACCTGCTTTGATTTCTATCCCATATTAACTCCTTCCTGTAGTGTGCATTTGCAGATAAGCTTTTTTGGTACTTGCCAATTGGCTGGTTTTCACTATCATCTTACGCTTACACGCGTAGGGGATGAATTTCTATATTGATACGTAAAAGTTGGATTTTCAGATATATTTTCATTGAGTTGACTTCGTCTGTCTTCAGTCACACTCTTAGCGCCGCTTTTTGTGCATTTCCTTGAATTATTTGTTCTTGATAAGTATACTGTTTGGCGCAACCAAGTTTAGACTACCTTATTAAAAGTAAACGAAATTTTTGCGTTTCAGTATGCATATATGCGAACATCCAATTAAAATAGGCTATGGTGGTTTGTTTTTCATTTTTCTCTTAAATTAAAGGAGATTCGGTATTGTATCATATCCAAGTTCAACACAATTTAAGCAGCCATAACCCTCTACTCTTCATTCATTTGCCATTTCAGTCACCAAGGCTTCATTCTCCCCTTCTTCATCCCCGCCCCTTCGTCACGAACTAGATCAGCGTCAGAGACGCGGTGACAGTGGGGTGGTTCCCGTGCCTCCCCTGCTCGTCTCTCTCCCCATGGACATGTTTCCTGACCTCCCAGCTCAGTTAGCGGTCGCTTCCACCTTCCCTCAGGTAGCGGTGACAGGTGACATCGAGCTGTTTGCTGAGCCCCCATCCCTCTCTACCACCATCCCCACCGCTACCACCAGCACTACCTCTGATCTCAGCTCAAGCCTTCTGCTCCTCCTCATCGTCTGCATACTTTTCCTTCTCCTCGGGATCCTCCTTGTCCCAGCCCGCCTCGGCATTTGCTTCTGGCATCGTCTCTGTTTTCTCTCCTTCACTCGCTCCTCTAAGAGCAGGCGCTTGGTATGTGAGTACAAGTGTTTGGGGCCAATT
>NW_020170441.1:0-9132 GCF_000524195.1 Echinococcus granulosus
TGAGGTCCTCCATGACACTAAGTGAGGAGGAATTTCAGCATTTTATCAACTATTAGGCACAGTAATACGACTATTTTAAAGCATCGTAAAGTCAAAGCAATACACAAAATGAGAAAAACAACTTCCACGAGCTTCTGAATTGAAATCACTGCACTCACGATGCGTGAGAGAGAAGTGAATGTTTTTGGCAGATGGCACAGTCTCATGGTTCAAGTTACTAGTGATAAAGTTAAATGCACGCATTGCAGGTGCTGTGACGTGCGAGAAATTCTAACGGGAAAAGCAACGTTGGTATGCAAATAAAACGCATCTGTCCGTTGATGGAAACCGGGTGCACTTATAACCAACTTAAATGAGACCCATAAACTCGAGCTTTGACCAACCAAACAAATAATTGGAGTTCAAGGCAGAAAAGTGAACTTACTCCCCCTGAGTTAAATCAACCGCGGAATCAGATGACAAACAGTCGCGATGCCAGACTGAGATGAGATTCAGACAAGAGGCACATGTGTCGTAATTTAAAGTAGACTTCGATTCCAGGGATGCCTTTTCGATTTCCAAAGAATCCCTAATTTTACGAAGATGGTCTATAATTAAACCCACAAATTCACTCGATGTTGCCCTATTCGCACAGGAAACAATGCTGGGTAGCTTACGAAACAAAGCAGTCTACACACCATCTAGCTCTAAAATGTGCGTGCAAGAAGGCGTGTGAAGATATAACTTACACGACAAAACTCGTCAGATAGCATTCCTTCCGGGAGAAGATACATGAACCGCCACCAAGCGAGCAACCGTGAGGCGGAATGAGCAAAATACGACAGCAAAAACTCTCACGTCCTGCAATTCTTATATTCACACGCCCAAGGTGAAGTGGAAACGATTCCCATGGGGGGTAATCCTCATGATTTTCATTTACACGTTTGCCAACATTACACCTCTACAAAGTTTGCATTAACGCAACAACATGCCTAGAAGAAGCCTCTGCGTGAACATATCATAACTCTGACGTCAACTTTTCGTACATTCTCTATGACACGAAGGTGACACTGTTGGTTTGTCAAAGCCAGCCTAACCCAGCATACGACGATTCCGAAATCGCAATGGTCCACCTTACAAAAGGCGATGCTTTCAGCGGAATCAGCTAAGCGAATGGTAAATCTGCCCTTGCGCATAAATATACCGTCAACTTCGACGGTGCTCCGTCTACGCCAGATTCAAAAATAGTGGAATCTCCATTGGCATAAAACTTGACGCCCACAACGTTATCTGACCTCTCAACGCATACAAACAAAACTTTAATTTTTCTAATTTAAGTAGAAGCACTGATTGCCAAAGCTGCTTGTAGTATCAAACTTTTCCTAATCAAATGTGCGTACGACCTTACGTAAACAGTGTTATATTTTTACGGGAAAGCACACCAATTACAATTACTTTATATTCGTGCCTTAAACTGTGGCTTTTATTACATGTCTTTTATTCGGTTTTTACTTTCAATGGTTTTTTTGCTTCCAGATATTGCCAGCCTCCTTCGCTCGGTTATTTTTGGGAAATTACTTAAGACCAACTCAAATTGGTGTCCACTTCATTTGCTTGCAATTTGGCAAGTGTTGGAATAGAGTAGCAAGTATTATTTGGCCTCACGCAATTTAGCTCCCTTCCATTTGAAGTTGACAGGCTGACTCCTGGATAAACACAGGCCTTAGTCGTAATGTGGTGCTAATGCTATGAATTCGCTAAATGATGCCAACTTCTGTTAATGGGTTTTCCTTGAGGAAAGATCCGCATTCCATTTGCTGTGTAGGCCTATGTAACTAATGGTTGTGGCAATTGTCCAGGCTACGTGATATTTTCCGAGCTGTTCCCACCAAGTGAAGTGAAGAATTTGCTCTTCGCTTTTGTGAGTTTTTTCTTGTACACTTTTTGGTCAACATGACTCTTCTTTAAGAGTGGCTCTCCATCCTTGGTTAAGGCTTTGCCCCAATGTGCGCCCATTCGTTACCTGTTAATCCAGAGCGACCATTGAGTTCGCTGTGAATATGTAACTGCATGTGCATAGATGGCAACTCCTTGCACATAAATGGAACACTTCTGCCTGTTGATTTTCCATCACTCTATGAGGATGTGATGAGTTAGAGGCCATTCATGTATTGATTGAAATTGGATTCCGTTCACTGATATTGGACGCAGGTATTTATAGTGGTTAGCCTCATGCCATACTGAGGCCTTAGTGGCTGAGATGCCGAAGGAGTCCCGTAGTGCTGGTGAGGCACAGGGCCCGAACGATAGGAGGGTCCTTGCTGTTAAGTCACTGTTTCTGCTTATGGGGTGGTATTTGTTAGCATTTCATGAAGAGCACTATTGATTAGGGTCCAATTTTGACCCCTCAAACAATGCTTCCTGAGTCACAGTTTGCAGTTGGGGCCAAAGCTTCTGCCCTCGCGCACGTGATGGGTTGGAATTGTCGTAATGCTTACATTGATGATGCGGTTTCTTCTCTTAAGTAGCTGGCTGCTTACTGCGCAAAAGTAATAGCGGGGAGTGTCAATTTTTATCCCCCAGATATCCGTTATGCAATAAATCATCGCTATTTTTAGAACTGGGCATGGCAAGGAATAAAGAAGTCAGTATTGTGTAGACTGCACGTCTAAACTGGTACATTCGCCTTTTCTAGTGCCTGATTTTCCAACTAATTTCTTTTCATTAATCTCGTCCCACAAATTTATTGCAAGCTTGTGCAATCATCGGAGTCTTGAATCGGATTGTTGGACACACTTTATGGTAATCGCTTTATTTGCCTCGGTTCGTTTGCAAGAAGTAGGAACTCTGTCTACGCGACTACTAAACAGCCCTATCCAAATCTAAGATGGGGATTATTCTTTATTTTTGTTTCATTTTATAGTTGCAGGAACACATTTGCGAAATGAAGGTGGGGATAATTCGTCAGAGTGGGCAGTGTTGATGTTGTAAGTTGTCGTGCGGTGCACCAAAGTACAAAGGTCACGACTTTGTACCCTTGCTGCAATGCACTTTGGATAATTAGTGAAGTCAGGGTTCACAAATCAACGCGGCGTGAATCAACACATCTACTCGCTGATACATTTTAACAAAAGTTTTCATTCCTATTCGACTTTTCTTGTGGTGCTGGAAGTGGTCGATTGACTGCCCCTTTAGTAAGTTCTTCATATTCCTCATTGTTAACGCACACGGAACCCGCCTCTAAAGTCTGAATGGCTAAATCACCGTCATGTGCTCGCATGCTGACCGGTTCATACTCCTCTCCGTCAACGGATTCAGGTGAAGGGGTTGGTTTGAAGCATGTGTGAGTGGGGTCGTGTTGTTGAATGTCCATTGTTTCGTAATCTTCATAGTCGTCATCATTGACGCTGAAAGGAGGTGAAGAGAAGTGAGAGTATTCTGCTTTGGTTAAGCGGTTAGGGTACGTTTTACTTGGAGGGGGGCCGAGATCCGCAGTTCCCTGCGGTTCTGTTTTCGCTGTAGCACACTGAGTCCCCATTTCCTCGTAGAGGTTGTTTGCCCGCCACAATTCACCGCGCGAATCCACCTTCACTGGTTGCATCTCAACACTCCTTTGCTTTTTGACGATTAGTCTAGGCAAAGGCGTGCAAAGAACATACGAGCTAGTTGAGGTAAATTTACTTAGTGATTTCACCTGTTCATTCTCTTGAAACTTCTCATGAATCCAACAGATGAATGTGGTGTTCTCGCCTTTGGCAAGAATGGGCGCCAGTGATATCACAACTAAAACTCCATTGATGGTCAGTGATTGTTAGACAATGGCGATGCAAATGATGCATGATTCTTCAACGACCTTTACGACTGATCGCAATGGTAACTCACCTCAATTTGGGAAGAAGGTAGACCCGAAAACAGCGAACCAGTGTAAATATGCAACCGGCAAGTAGAGCCAGCAGGCAAATTGTGACTACTGCAACAATAGCTGATGCCTGAAATAGCAATTTTGATGATGCCTGATTATTATATCTCCAGATTACGAGATGGCAAGAAATGCATGATGGAGTGGCTTTCGAGCCTTACAAATCAAATAAGGGCAGTGGATTATAAAATCTAACATCATCCTTCGAAATTTTCCACAGTTCAATGCGGTGCTTACGACAGCTCTCAAGTGAGAAGGTAAAAGTGAAAGTAAACAGGACAAATTTGTTTTAGGAATTGGAATCCATCTATGTTAATAAGCGACGCAAATAGAGGGTAGGAAGGTTAGTTTAAAATGTCCGAAATATTTGAATTCTGCAAAACCGCCCCCTACTTTCAAGCAGTTCCATACGTGGTAGGTCCCTCTACCAACCTTTCCTTGATGGCGTGCATTAAACTCTTGTAATTGACGGAGTCAATTGCATTCATGGAAGTGTCGCTCCTAAGATTGATGCTTTGTTGGTAATTTTGGAAATGAATTAACTAGTAGCTACTCCGATACAATCGGGAAATGGAGTTTCAGTAAGTGGTAAAGAGAAAGCTTTTGAAGATGCCGCATGGACTTACCTTCACTAAGGACGTTTCACACCGCGCTCCCCTCCAACCATCTGCACAGAGGCAGGTGAGCACTGTGCCATTCATGCGGTTGACACAGTGCCCTCCATTGGCACAGGGCAATCGGCCCAGTCGCTTTTCCTCCTGTGCGCAAGCATCCACCCTCTCCCTGCAGTGCAGCCCACTCCATCCGATGCTGCAGTTGACACATTCGGCAAAGTTTCTGTTCACACCGACCGCAGTGCATGTACCGTTGTGGTGACAGATATGCTCCTCACATGGGTCGAAGCCCAACTCACATCTCTTGCCTTCAATTTTAATGGTAAAGTTAGTTGTCCCAAGGAACTGAGAAGTGCTTTTAAAGTGGGTGAAATAAAGATAATGGGATCGCAGTTGCAGAATACCGGTGTTGAGTCACCGAAGAACAAGCAAGGGGAAATTTCAATGCATTGAAGTATACCTATTGTAACATCCATTGAAAGGCTTAAAATAGTTTTTGAGTTATTTGCAATTCGGCGTTAGTTTTTGTGCCAATATGAGCTTGTTGTTTGAAATAAAGTTTCCTCTGAAGCATTTAAATTAGTAATGGTGGGACGTTCACCGAGTTCCAAAAGTGTGGCAACCTATATCGTGGAACCAATTAAGTGCACGTTAAGCATTCATTGGCTAAGAAATATGCTGATGAATGCACGGGAGCCAGGGCCCCTAAACAGTATACCCGAGGTGCCATCGCATAGACACCTGAAGGAGTCTTCCGTGTTTTCACAGACTGCGAAGGGTGCACAAGGCGGCGAGTCGCTGCAGAAGTCAAATTGCGAGCATTTAGGTCCGAAGTAGCCTAAAGAAAAGTATTTGCGAGTAATTTTACGCCTATGGATAGTTTATTTGGAGCATGTTTAATCGTCTCGACATTAGTCTGCCAGACACGTTTATCCCACCTGGTGAAAACCAGTAAATTAGTCGCTAAAAGCCGCTGTTTGCTTAACAGTTACATTATCAATTTGCAAGTGTTTGATACACATCCAAAGCCCTGTGCGTTGGATACAAAAATAAGGCGATATGGCATGACTGCAGGGATGTGCTCTCCTGACGGACCATCAGGTAGGCAAATGTAATGCCTTAAGATAACAAAGTCTTTTCGTTCCTCAGTAAAGTGACTAGCAAGTACAAAGATACGATAACGTTGTGTTATTTTTTTGGCATATTACGACAAGGATGATGTGAGCACTAAGTGATGCGGGTGATATGAACACGCTGGAGAAGAAACGACCTGGGTGACATGTTTGAAGGCCATCCGAATCGCAGAAGCCCCTACCCTCGATAACGCCACATGGTGTACACTTGCTGCCGAAGTGATTGGGTTTGCATCTCCTTCTTACCCACATACGCATCCTAAAATAAGGAGTCAGCAGATGAACTTGGAGTAGATTTTGTAACGCATCGAATGCTAAAATGAGCGCGATATTCCCAAATCTAGCTTTTACGAATGGCAACAGACGTGCGGATCAAGCCATCCCTTTGTAAATTTTGCTAAAGTGCCAGTTGAGTTACTTATTGAGCATATGAGGGTGTTGTTACTACTTAGATTTCGCTGCTGAGCTCGGCGCACTCGTTGGAAGCACAAGAACACTTTGAATATTGCTTCACATCTTTACCCGGTGCCATTCATGCCGCAGTGTTATTCACTGGCAGAGGCGATGCCTCACTGGAGTTTCAGTGAGCGGACTGCAATGGATCGTACCTGATGATGAGAGTACTTGGCGGTTCTAGTCTCAGTTAGAATACCAGTGTATCTACCGCGTTCGTTGTACTCTACGTCGAGCAAACACTTAACAGATGTTGCAACTTCTTAATTATATTGCCAAGTTTGTAGGTCCTACTTGTAACAAATACTTAGAATCACCACTTTTAGCCTAATAGGTCGCATATGCACCTAGTGGGTGGGTGAACTTCCTCCTCTATTTGTGATAATGCCGGCACATTAACCGCAACGCAGGGACAAATACCGCAACGTCAAAAGTAGGATGAAATGGCTCTTACTCGGTTGAGGGATGCGCGCCTCCCGTGCTTGTTGGCAAAATGTTTTGCTGAGAAACTAGTGCTGAGGGCAGAAATGAGTAAGTGTATTCCGCAATAAGATCCGGACTGGATAGGAGATCGTGGTCCATTATAGTGACTGTCATTTTAATCTGAAAAGAACATTATCAAGCAAAATCAACCGGAATGATCGTATGGAAGGCAAACTTTCTTTCCGGCAATTTCAAAACAATGCTCTTTGCTAACTTTTGAACAAATCTCAAGTTAAAAGCAGTTTAAGCTAACCACATGCTAAGACTAGGTGGGTTCCAAAGCGAAATATCATGTACTATTTATTGCCTTAAGTGTGAAATGATATGCACAAAGATATACCGTCTGGTCCGACGTGTAGTTGACAACGACTGATTTTGAAAGGACGCCGGTATTCCTCACAGGGTGCGTCTTTTCATAGTGGAGATTGCATCTCCTAAAGTGGTAACATTTTACAAATCGTCACATTAGGATTATCGTTGTCTTTAATGCATTTATCAACTAATTGAAGCCACATCCAAAATCGGCGCTACACAATGATATACAAATCAAACATGTGTGTAGCCAAGCGCGACCACTGGGAGGCTGGGTAAAAATGAAGTGGAGAGCAAACAGCCAAGTCTGGAAAGCATGACTTATGGGTAAGGCCTCATGGGGTGTGTCTACAAACACAGCATCTAGAAATAAGGCAAATTTGCACACTCCAAGTGTGTCAACCTTTTTCATAAGCAGGCGATGTTGAAATAGCACGTGCATCGAATATATAAAACTGTGGCAAGGAATGCTCCGCTGTGGGTCACTAAACCTGTGAATGACAATTGATTCATTGGTGTTTTGCACACGCAGAAGAAAATTTCCCAAAATTCTTTCGTAAATGTGACCAGACAGTGTGTCTGTTCTTTTTGGACAGCTACGAATTCACTCATGTCTACTGTTCCGGGTGAAAAAGTGTGTGGACAGCAAATGGCTTCGTGTAATTGGAAATGTTAACTTGGTGCTGTGTTGACAAGACTTTGCTTTTTAAATGGACTCACGAAATTTAAAGGGACATACGAATTCATGCCACCGTACCGACCACAAAGTGGTCTCATTTACCTTGTGCTGCTTTCCTCAGTTATGCAAATAATGAAGAAGACGTCGCACTTGAAGTTCCAAGGAAAAGTGTCGCAATTCTCACCATTGGGCAATTTCGCCCCTTCATTTGAAAATGTCATCTCAATTTCCAAAGTTCCCACAGGCTGAAAGAGGAAGTTGAATATGCTATTACGCACACTACACCGAGACGTTACAGTTAAGATCGCACCAAAAAAGAGTTTTGTTTCCATTTGTACAAAAAGCCGTCACAAAAGATGGACAATTTACAACAAAAAAGAATGAATAGTGGGGGAGAAGATGTCTTTTGATCTAACAACTACTTGAGTCACATTTCGAGTAGCGGGTGTTGAGGAGGATTCAGAAATTGCAAAAGCACCGTGAGTGTTTTAATATAGAGCCTCATAGTTATGCTGGGAGGGAGACGTTTGAACGTACATTGGAGGAAGCAGGAGTAGAAGCGAGAAGGAAAAGGAGGAGCGAAGCCTTGATGAGCATTCCGCAGTGAAGTTTTACGCAGTGTGTCAGAATTCGGATTGCGTGTTAGTTCAGATCGTGGCGTGGCCGTGGATGTTTACATTGGAATCACGCACAGGTGGTATTGTAGCTGCTCGTGTGTCGATTTGGTTGGTTGATTAGCAGAGAAAAGTAGTTAGGTGTTGATGCGTGGGTGTTGCGAAAACCGATGCCACCTTGCACAAAAGGGCGTCAGCGGATTGAGGGTATCAACGCCAACAGCGTACAACCCTTTCTACCACACCGAGGAATGCCACATCCTCCATCTCGTATTTGGTAGGATTTGTCAATTCGAAGGCGTGCTGCTGACGGCGTTTGAGTCCCCTCACTTTAAGTCTCCTCTCCTCGAAAAAAGTAGGGAACGAATGCAGAGAATTTACAAGTCTTTCGAGTTCCCTTAAGGCTGTCAAAATTTTTTGACAAGCGAATGCATTCAGGTAGGCAAACTTGAAAAAAAATTTTGATGGTAAGCAACTAAGAAAAAAACCCTAAAATTATCTAAACCTCCTTGGAATACTAACCTTACTGCTGGTACGTGCCTCCTGGAAGAAGGCGCCCTTCCGGTGTTTGCTTTATTTGTGTCGAATGTTACACTACTGAGTAAAAGGAAAATTAAAGCTTTAGGTAGCAGTTTGTGAGAAGCAAGCGCAGAATTTGTTTGCTTGTATTTCACAAAAAGAGCGAATTAATTCGAATTCTCATTGAAATTAGCTGAAAAGGCAACCGGAGAGCTAGAAAACACTTATAAAAATTGGAGTCCCGAAATTTTTGATTAAACTTAATGACGAAAATTTGCGCAGATTATCAGATTCGTTGTTTGTTTCATGTTTGAAGTTGGAAAAAAGAAAGACAGCATACTCGGGCAGTATGTGCATTATCGACACGCAGAAGGGCTTGCAATAACTGGCATGACCCGGATGTCGGTCAATCTGGCGAAGGTATAAC
>NW_020170441.1:9232-15021 GCF_000524195.1 Echinococcus granulosus
CAACAAACAACCAACGCATTATAATGTGACTTTTGTAGAATGGTCGCGTTTGTGCTATTATCCATTGTTGACCTTACCCAATAGTAAGTAATGTGCTACATTTGCCTCGATTCGTCTGATGCAAATGTTTCGTTAGTAAGGCGTCATAGATCGGTCCTAGGGCTATCACCTTCAGTCTCCCCTGAGGCAGAAGGAAGGCATTACTAGGGCAGAATGTGTGGTGAAGCCAAATTTCCAACATTTATACTACAGCATATCATAACTTCCCCTGAGACGGCAGAAGACATGACACATGGTCTGAATATGTGTTGCTGGTGTGGAGAGGGCTGATTGGCTACTGGCATAGCTCAGACCTTACGCTGCCCCATGGAAGTAAAATGGCGGAGACTCAAGTGTCTGCTAAACTAAAATGAAGAGTCAAACAACTAATCGAAGTGTTGCACCAGGCATCTTATCCAAATGCGCATCAGGTAGGCACTACAGTTATCTCATATCTTCTCAGTCAACTCGCCAATGCTCTTGTATCACGACTAGGTAACTTTAATTGTGTCGCGTTATTGTTTTGTGTACTTTTTACCACTTTTCAGTAATATCCAGACATTTTACTGAAATCTTTCTCATCAAGTCTACACAAGCTGACAGTTGTCCTCTGAATTTCTGACGCAACTGAAATATGTGTGCTTTATTCCTACTTCATTATGATTTACCTTTGCTCCGAACTGATGGCCCCCTTCATTGTGATATTATCGGGCCTTTTTCATGCGCATCTGAAGTGATCTTTCCTGCCATTCCTTTGCTTGTATTACTGAGCGCACCACACTACTGTTTGTGCGGACGTCGACTACTCCCATACGGATGACTTGATGCTCAAGCAAAAACACAACATCGTTACCTCATAATTTCCAACAGGACAAGCAAAGTCGTAAATTGTTCATCCTTTAAAGGAGTAGTAGATAAGAAGGCGACAATTTAGTCGCTGAAAAGTGCTAATTAGAGGTCACTGAATATGCCGCATTTGCGGCTTTAGCTTAGACGTCTACCAGGATTGACAGTGACCCTTTGCCGTGGTAGAAACACAACGACAACTTGGCGCATCGCATTCTCTATGCACGTTTCAATGCGATGATAGGTGCGGGTCCTCGCAGAGCATAAATAGCAGCGCAATTTGTTGCCATGGTAATTTGGTACCGCCAAATGATAATGGTATCACCTTACCCACCATGTCATATTAATGCTTTACTCGTTTGATGCGCATTCCGTATGCACGTGAGACCCGCGTATCACGCATCCATGCCTCACGGTAAAGGTGACATCCGAGGCCCTCTAATTTGGCCTAGACGTGAATCACTGATCCATGTCCGACATCACAACGCACACACGACTCCTCCGAGTGATGAATGCTTGGAGGGCACATGACGGGATGTGGTTGGGGGCGTCTCTTCGTGTGTTTGAGATCACCTCTTCAAGACTGTACGCCTACTTTCTAATTTTTTTTACTGCCGTTTACATTCACCGACGGCATAAATATCGTCTAGTTGAAAGTTGAAAAGCTTTGCTACCTCAAATCGTTTAGAAACACAGGGGACACATTTGTGCCAGACACACGCCTTGTTGCATAATTCGAGCATACCCACATGGAAAAATGAAGGCAGATGTTTTATCACCCCAAAAGGTCCTAAAATCTAGTGGAGCAGTGAATTTTTGGAGTCAGTTGTCGTGGCTTGACTATTTAACTTGAAACAGCTCGTGTCCGTGTCCATGACTTTGTACGAGTGCCACTTCGACTTCAGAATATCGACTAAACGTCTCAGTACCGTTTATTGCTAACTGATTCAACTAAGAAATAGATCTAGCCGAGTAAAAATGCCTATTATTACCAATGGTAACATAAGTTATTTAACACGAGAGCCTCAAGCACCACACCATACTACAGTTTTCATCCAAGTTTACACACTTACTGATCTTAGAAGTTGTTTTGCTTCAAATCAAATATATTCACCAAGGCAAATGCAAACAAATACCTGTTATGAAAATAATGAGCGATTTATGCATGACGTCACCCTATGACGGTAGACACCATTCAGTCAAATGCTTCCTCCCCACCCTCACTTTTCTAGCCTGACGTCAGAAATAAAATCCATGCCGGTATGGCTATGCACAATTATGCCGTACACAAGATGTGCAGTTGCATCTTCCATGACCTGTGGGTGATTTAAAACTAGCTGAGAAGAGAAGTACTCGAAGGAAAAGCACACCCTCTCACCTCTGTCTAATCGAACAATAATTTAAATGCATTTCGAGGGAAGTTGCAAGCAACCCGAGCGCGTTGCTCCTATCTTCTACCAAAGTGACACAGACCAGTTTCAACGCCGACTCCTTAAAATTAAATGCAGTTCAGTCTCTAGGAAATATAGCCCGCCTAAATTTCCTACAAGAGCACGTTAACTTTCCTGATACATGACTCTAAGAGTCAGTACAAGATTTAGAAACTCGGAATACGGCAGCGACAGTCCATAAGCAACACGAATTCTTAAACACTTCGAGAATAGTAGTGTGGCTCGAAATTTTAGCAAGGTTAATGCTGGTTTTAGAAAGGCCAGCCGTTTTTATACACTTTTCGAACTTTAAGTCTGTGAACCTAAATATCAAGGTGTGTCAAGTTCATTAAATTCTACAAATGATTAACTACTTACCGTCTAGGAATACCGAAAACTTGCGAGAAAACTAGTATTGGTCTAACACAAATGGAGTATTTTCAGGATAATACAAGAGAAATAAAAGTGAAAGCCAAGCGATGCACTATTTTGCTAAGATTCAGCCCTCATTGGCAAAAAACCCCAAAGACACCAAAAAAATAAGACAATAGATTAAAAATGTCAGGTGAATTCCAACTCATCAACATGCACAGGTCGAGTCATGGGTTTAACGGACCGACGATCCTTGTCCGCCGAGAGTGCCTTCCGCATGTCTAAAACGAAGTGTTAAATGACATTACATTCTATGTTACTTTAAGCACAACATCTACCCAATGTCTAGGAAGTCGTGAATGCATTAAAATCCGTTTCGAGAACCGAATCCATCACTTCCACTTTTGAGCATCAATAATTTAAGTTCGGTATTTTTAGAGTAACCAATAACGTGATGCTTTTGGTAGGCTACTAGTCTTGGGTCCAGTAAAGCACACATCAACATTGACGAGCACACGAGTTTTGTAGCCAAGTCATTAGGACCAGCCGCCTCGATCTGCGCGATACCAATTCAACTGCAATCCCTTGGTGTATTCCCAGCATATTGGTGAAGAGGAAGGCTCACCAAAGGCATCCTCTCCATCGTCCTTGCCTGCGTAGTAGTTGAGCACCCTACGGTAGATTATGTAGCCCAACTTCGTGTAGACCGAGTGTCCCAGCTCATTCGAGGCGCGCACGAAGAGGTCAGCAAAGTAGCACTTCTTCCTGAAACATACACAAAACTCGCTCAACCTGGAGGCCTTGTCGATTGCTTGTCTCCCACCACTCGGAGCACAAGTGACTGCTTAACAAAGATAAAGTAATCAAAAAAGGTCACCAAAAGGCAAGGTGCAATAACCAAGAAAACGGACGAAAACCCTCATTCCCAATGAGCAGAGTGAAACAGCCCCAAAGATTTCGCCAAATTTTGTTTAATAAATAGTTTTATCATAAGGTAAGTAAACTTATGCGCACCTCCGAACTCAAATTTGCAAAAGACTAAGAAATGCCGAACAAAACTC
Source organism: Echinococcus granulosus (assembly GCF_000524195.1). Taxonomy (NCBI): domain Eukaryota; kingdom Metazoa; phylum Platyhelminthes; class Cestoda; order Cyclophyllidea; family Taeniidae; genus Echinococcus; species Echinococcus granulosus. The sequence continues at coordinate 12,981 of NW_020170441.1, forward strand.
TAGCTCCAACATCCGACGCCAAGTTGTAAAAACAACCACTAGTTAATATTAGCCGTGTAGATATCGATCCAAAATTAATAGCACGAAGGACAAAGTTATAACATGAGAACTTGTCTGAAGTTATCCTTTTGTTCAAGAATGGATTTGAGCAACAAAGACCAGCTCAAAAATGAAAAGTCAGCCGTAGAATAGCCAACAAATTAAGTGAGTCACGCACTGTACGGTATTTACCTCACAAGTAAACCTTTAAGGTGCATGGGAATAATTACTTCAGTTTCTACAACGCCAAACGAAAGGTGAACTCGACAAATCCGACGGGCCATACACAGTTGAATTCATGGAAAAGCTGGACCTGCCTGTCAGAGGTATCTTCAAATTCAAGCATAAGACGACTGGCGAGACCCATTCGACGGTACTCGGGTGCGACGGAGAGCGCAGTTACGTGGCCGTGCCAATTCTCGCCATAGCCTTCGGACTTGGCGATCATGTAACCCATCACCCTACCCCCCAGCACCGAGTCTGCCTTCGAAGCAAACACCGTCAGAATAGGTGACTCAGCGACCCGCATATACTCCGGCCACATGGACATGTACTGCATGTAGTACGATGAACTGTACTACAATCTTGGGAGTCAGGGGAAACACGCTTTTCGTGACGTAACACATTATTAGCACAAGTGCATGATATAATGATAAGGTATAATATGGATTTAAATCGTTTTAAAGAATTTTACTGTTTAAAACTTTGTTGATCAAGAAAAAGATACCGTTTCTGTGAAAGGGTCGAGGTTTCTAAAAAGAAGCAATGGAACGAGTTTATTCATAATTAAATAAAGACGTCAGCAGACGTTTTATTGAGGATATTGTTAGCTAGGAATGAGTAAAGTATATGAATAGATAATTTAGTGACAATTAAATGCACAAATTATAACATCGTTTTAGGACTTCACTTTAGACATATGCTAACAGTGTACAGTGCTACAATGGAGGTGGAGTTCCGTCCAGTGCTAGAAAAGTGTAAGAATAGTAACTTTTGAAAGAAAAGAGTACAATGAAAGATAGTGACCGCAAACTAAGAGAAAACCTTTGCGAATCTGAGCACCCTCAAGATTGAGTTATGAATTTTATATACTGATCATTAGCACCAGGCAGCGCACTACTTACACGTGGAACTGAATGATGTAAAATAACCTACTTTAGCGATATGCATGAACGCACCATACTTAATTCGTATCTAACAGCTCATCCAACTAAACTGTACTAAATGCTAACAACAATTATATGATTAAGGGTCATTTTAAGTGCATGAGACTACTCACACGTTGGCAAATCTTAACAGATCAAAAATGTTGAACTCCCTATAAGTCGTCATAATGCCAACTATATCAACTAAGGCTAGTGAAGAAGAAAGTGGGCATGTGGGCCAGTGTTGACCTACTTATGACAAATATGAATAGATAGGATTGCATAATTAGTTAATATAAATATTTTAGGATGAGCCGTGGGATTAAACTTACACAATCAAAGTTAAAATAAATCACGTAAAACCACTAGAATATAGGTTTACTTTGCTCAGGGAACTAAAAGCACTACAAGTTCTTTTTTATAAGGCAAAAAGAGAAGTAAAGGTCCAGATTTATTAAACCTACAAAGATTACAGTTTTATGCTTGTCCGTATTAACTCAAAACTGCCTAATCCCGTACAAATCTGTTGGCAGTTGATTTCTAACATTCTGCTCCTTCGTGACTCTCAAGAAGTGCAATTGGGAACTCGATATTTGTGTGGTTTAGTAGTGTATGTTATATACAGCCTTTTTGACATTTGTGACTTTACCATGGGCTTAGAATAAAAAAACTGAAAGATAATGCTAATCCTGTCCAAAAAACAACTAGCTTGAGTTTCATATAGGTGTGCTGGAATACTGGTGGATCGCCCTAAGACTTCCCAGAAAACAAAAAGCAACATAATACTGCCGGCATGCAGAATGGCTTGCGACATCTAGCATGACCCAAAGACCAGTCCATCTGGTGAAAGTAATAAT
>NW_020170441.1:15121-30911 GCF_000524195.1 Echinococcus granulosus
AAGCAATCAACTAACATATTGCATTAGGCCTTAAGGCTACAGGAGAAGGACATCAGCCATGGATAGGAGAACCTGCGGAGATTCCCAACAGATGGTTTAACCAAACCACATTTTTCGCTTTAGCATTTGCTTCAATCTCGTGTTCTGCACGAATGCTATTGCCATTGAGAGCGACACTAGACTTGAACCATTTCGTCAAGCTCACTACGGAGCTATGCATGACGTCAATATGCGATTGTTAATTTTATGGAGAAGGTGTACTCCTTCTGCAGTTCTACTACCAGCTGTACAGAATCCATACAGGTGGCTGGGCAGCACTGAAGTGGAATTGAGGTGGTAAGGAGGAATAAATGGAACATATTAGCTCCATGCTTCTACTAAGAGCCCTGTCTTCCATTTTATCGATCTGTGCCCATGGCAATTTCCCCACGGTTAGCGATTGGCATACGAGACATCCTCGTCGTACAGCACCGTCTGACCCTGATCAGAGCGAAGGCGGCGCATTCGCTGTCGGGCCGAAGGGGAAATCAACCATCATAAGTCAGACTCTTTTTTTCCCTCTAGGACAATGGGAAGTTGAAATCACCCGTCTCGTTTTTGTGCTCAACTGCTCTATTCATGACATGCTCTAGCGGGACCAAATCACGCATTTGCGACAGGATTAGGTGGCCAAATCGGCAAATCACAAATGTGGCGCCGACAGTGAACGCGTTATTTGTTTGCAACAATCCGCCTCTCCATAGCCGGTAACTGTTTAATCCTCTACAAGGGTGGAAGAGAGTAAACTGCAGCACCTCCATTTAACTCTCAGCCAAAACCGAGGCAAGTAGTAACACCAAAAGTCATGGCCGGTAAGAGCTTACGTATTGTATTGATGTCGAGGACACTGCGGTGCCACCAAAAAAAAACAATATCCTGAGGGAAGAGGAAGCATAACAAAGAGAAAGATGGGGAAAAGAGCTATACAAATAATTGCGAGGCGGCAAATGGCCTCTTGAGCTAGTGCGGCCCCCACTTAGAGCGCTGATAGTGGGAGGGTCGGACAGAGGAAGCGGGCATCGAAGAGCCGACGTTCACATCCAGTTGCTGCTGCTGCAACTGCGACGGCTGCCGCACTAGAAGCAGAGGTGGTTTGTCCACTCGAAATATGTAGATGTTAAGGTAATCTGCTATCTGTATGCAAACATTCGAGGAGTAGAGCAGCACATCAGCAACAGCGAGAATCTACTTGCAAAAAAGCACGAAACAGACAGGAGTAGAGAGCATTCACTTCCTACAATTAAAACGCAAAAACGTGCTTTCGTTTTACTCCATATTGCTTTTTAGGAACTGAAACCATGCTATCATGAGGTTGATCTCAACTTTTAACAAGTGATAGTGAGTAACAGAGAAGCATAGTACTTTAATCTCTAACTCGTTTGTGCGAAGAATTGTAGCACGATGCAATAATACCAGAAGAAAGAGGTGTTTCACCAGAATTTCATTGTAAAAAAATATTAAAAGCAGTAAAGTTTGCAATAGTCCAGCTGTTTACACGTTGTTCTTAATGTTACAAAAAGTGTCATCTCGTGTGGATCGTAGTCGTTGTGTCGTACACTGAGGAAGGGTAACAATTATTTCAAATTGACCACAATCACTCTAATTGGAGAAAACTTACACAGCAGCACCAGAGTACAAAGGACTCCGGAATTGGACAGTTGAAGTACTGATTAAAGAAGAGGGCAAATGGACCAACCAAAACTGAATCTATGAAGGTCATTTCACTCTTTGACATATGGTCAACCTGAAATAAACAGCAATAGATAAAAAGATATTGTTTTCTCTATATTCATTGGAAAACGAGATATTTATCTAATCCCGCAGTTGAAACATCTGCTGATCAAAGTTTTTAGGAACTACGTGTAATTTGAATCAGCACTCGCATGTCTTTGTCAGTTTGCCATATGTAACTGCTTGAAAGAAGACTCAAAACCCTCGATCCACTCTCTCAAAGCCTCAATCTTGTATATAACAGAGCATGCATTTGAAAATGATGTGCGAAGATGAGACGTCAAACGTTTGTCATTGAAACGACACAAAGTCCTAGGCAAAATATACACAAGCTTACCCAAGATGGTACTAAATTTCCCTACCTTCCTGACATCCCGTAGAACTAACACGGCTTGACAATGAAGTCACCCTCGACGTTCCACTTCAGGTCAGCTTAAATGCTAAGCGGTAGTCAACATGAGTTCCCCACTCAATCTGTTACTTGCAAACGTATTATCATGCGCAATTTGCGAAGAGTATTTGCCTAAATATGGTACCTTATACACCGTACCAGAAGGAAGAAAACGGCTGGAAAGCCAATGCAAACCGATGCGGCTGACACCAGCGTGAATAAAGAGTAGAAATGTAAAATGCCACAGGAAACAAACCAATAAATATATTATCCTATAACAAGTAAAATACGTTAATTTTGGCAAATATGCTTGCATAGGCCTAAAGTGGGATTTGTTGATAAATGCTTACAAATGAACCCGGTAAAATCTACCACACATTTACACCATAGGCCGAAACTGAGTGTAGTTATTTATTTTAAAAATTGTAGGCGAGAAGAAATTTCACCGTGGATCACACCTTGCCAAAACTCAAATCACTTTATCCTCACTCCGTAAGGCTGGGGGATCGGTCTTGGGGAAATACGCTCGCTAGGTCGATTGACTTTTGCAGAACCGCTTGACCGTTTACCTAGAAAGGTTTTGCATTGCACTACCATAATCCCACTAAATGGCTGCTTTTCAGAATGTTTAACGCATTTCCATTCATTCTGAGAAATACAAATTTGAAAGAGAGAAATTGAAACCGTGCGAAATAAACACGAGTGTACTAGCTTAAGACGGCCAGTATTTATCGAAGCAGAGTTTGCGATAGTAATACGTTTTAATCAAAAACTTCAAGCTCAAAAGATCTCATGAAAATTCGGAAACATGGTTCATTTACGGCGCAGCGTTTACATATGCATTACCGCCTGACCACGACTCGAAAAATTTCAACACCCAATGAATAAACACCACTAAAAGTGTACTGTATTCACCAGAAAAAGCAAATAAACGCAGTACTAAATTGAGCAAATCAGGTGCTCATTTAGGGGCAGACGGCATGCCGCTATCACGGGAACTAAGTGATGAGGCAATATTTAAACTTGCTACCATAGCCTTTCTAATCCAATCCAGCAAACTGGTAAACACCAGCTGACAACAACTGTTCTTTATGAACACGTTAAACAAGTATTTGAGAGCCAAAAATTTCCATAAGGCGCAGCCAAATTTACCACGGGGCTAAGGATTCGGTTTAGCAACGAAATCACTTCAGCAAATAAAGTATGTAATGTCGACTACCAAATATGGATGCTCAACGAAATATAGTGATAAAAGGGTAGCCAGAAGAAGAGGTTGATGGGAAAGGTGAACATGAGACCGTTCCCCACTTCGTTTGATAAGTACAAAGTTATAACAAAAGCGCAGTACACGTGCACCGGCAGACCTTTCTCACGCGGTTTAGGTTGAGTGCATGAGTACAGGCGGTGTGTAGGCTGCTTAAAGGCTGCTCAAAATTGAGCCTCAAAATATGACTAGCCGTGGAATCAAATTCGGATACACATGCAGCTAATTGGATTCCCCCATGGTAAGTCTCTTGTTCCACAAGTTGAGGGATGAGTAGATGTTAAAAAATTTGATTTGTAAGCTGTAATCTGTAGTTCAATTTAAGCGGTCTTAATAGGCCATTTTTGTGCTATACATTCCCATTGGTTCCAGGAATGGAGTGTGGACTTAAATGCATTCACAATGTGTAATTTTTCAGGCAGAGTACATGTGATCATTCAAAGTACAAGATACAAGATCAGAAGAAATGAATGGGACATACCACAAGTTTCAAGATGACCTTCACAGCGACAAACCCGAAGGTGATAAGAAAGAGGACAAGGTGATTTGTGTAAAGCTGCAATGGCGAGCGCACTGCAACCATTATTGCCAAGAACATGACTAAACCGAATGGAAATGCCGGAAAGAGGACACTAGTATTCTAAAGGAAACAAAATTCCTATAAGGTGTATAACGTTTAAAATGAAATATTCAAAAAGGGTCAGAAAACATAGGTATTGTTAATAAGAGAACCATCAAGGGACAAACAATCACTACTCCCTTTAGACGATGAGGATTACACAAAAAACAAAAGCTCTTGGCCACTCTCTTGCATCGCCAGTACGGGTAATGGAAATACTTTTTCGAGTAGTTGAAAGGCGGGAGAGGTAATAGATCAAGTTACCAAAGTTGATGGTGAGGATAAGCACTGTCACCCAATAATGCCTGATCTGTCAAATATGCGAACACGAAGAACAAATACCTATTGCTATGATTTGCTGTCGCATGGTAAATATCAGTAGGTGAACCTAGTTACAGGAAAAATGAGCATTCAATTGCTTCGAGTAAACAAACACCCAATGAGGTGGAACCCACACTTTGCCCCTTACGGAGGGCAATTAATAGCATTTGACAAATACTCTTCGCGGATAGTGAGAAGAGAGAAGAGCCTCTTAGCACGCATCGCAAATGCTGCTCCACACAAGGAACATAATGTCATAGTACAAAGCGCAATCTACGTGCAAAAAACATCCACCGTACTTCTGATGACAATAACGACTTAGCACAAAAAGTAGGTTAGCCAATGTCAACATTGTGCTAAAAGCCAAGTAGAGTAGCTCGGCGATTATTTGCACAAAGAATGTGGCTGACTGAATAACATGCGGACCGTCAGCACAACGAATCACTCATCCAAGAGCGTAAAAATATGTAAGTCGATAAGATATTATATCACTCTGTTCGGACGCCACAATAAATAATAAGTCAGTTCCCCAAATTCCTATCGGAAAATCTTATCCCACCTACAGTGCAGTGTAGCACGTTTAATATTATTTTGACAAAGTTGGCACAAAAGTAATCTATACAGAGGAAACTTTAGTTTCAATCGCGGTCGGTATTAAACGATCATCTAGAGTAATTAGACTTCAAGCAACAGCAAGACACTACAATCATATTGTCCAATGAAAGGAACGTTACAACATGCACTTCTAGAATGTAATCTCATTTTTTGATTGAGACTGTTTTCAATGAAATCATCTGGAGTGCACAATTGCTTAAAGCCTATGAAAAAATTTCAGAGATATATTTGAACATAGCTAAAGGGGGCCAGTATCTAGGAGCAGCGAATAGAGGCAGATTAAAACATGCACATCAAGCAAAGTGGCAGCAACAAATGACAAAGCAAAGGCGTATACAAAAAACTCACAGCAACGGTTGTGCCTGCCTTACCAGCCCCGCCCTGCGATATTATTGAAAAGAAGTGGTAAATGTTTATAATCGCTACTGCTGAAATTACTAGAAAAGGTATGTATTTCAGCGGCATTCCAATGATCGGAACCTACAAAGTGCAAAGCGGCGTCCACATTTTGGATACAGATCATATTGACAAAATGGACCAAAATGCTGATCACTTACGTGATTGCTCCAAAATCCTACACCAAATACCGCCGTCCAGAGAAGAGCAAGCATAACACCAATTTGACCCTCGGTTACATCGAGCCTAAAAATGAACGAAAAAGGACTGCACTTGCCTCCCAAACTCCAGGTATCCAGTTATATAACACTGCCAATGAGCCATATAAAACAGCGCAATAAATGTGAAGAACTGGATAAACACCACAAGAGGATGAGTTCCGATTCCCACAGTGACGCACAAGCATAGAGGTACAAAAACTGGAATCAATAAGAATACTTGTGTCAGACCCTACTCGAAGCAACCGCATCACAACCATGATCGAATAACTCCCCAAGCGGAGTGACCGTGTTAGTTTGGCGAGCATGCTTGCCATCCAATGCATCGAGGGTTTGGTATATGAAAACGCATAGCGCAGCAAGCACAAGTGACCAAGATGGCACCTAAAACCCTTGTCTTTGATTTGAAAACTTACTTCCGACTTAAGATCAGGGCTATAATAAAGCAGAATTAAAACACTAACAGAATTTATTATCAGCCCTGTGAGGGTCAAGGTGTTCGGGGCGACACGTTTGGGAATATAAGGGACTAGACTACACCAAAACACTTGAAGATAGCTTTCGGAAATCGAAGAGCCTCGGGACGCATATTTATGTTCCTTAATTGTTTGTAACTGCTCTGGACGTAGAGGCTCGTTACCCCGACCCTTGCGCATTGTATGTGCAACAAAGTGGCCCGGATTGTCAACCAGGCTAATTAGTCGAAAGACCTAAGGGCACCACTAACATCATCAGAAATAATTGTTAAAAGCCATCAACAATTTCATTTTGATAGTTTTTAATATTATTATCTTTGAAAAAAGGCAAAATATGAAAACACTAAAGTAATTATTTGTTTGGGTGCCCATTTTCCGTACAGGGCTACTTTGTCCTATCAATCGTACCTCGTCGAGTGGGCTGGCCTCCAGTGCATAAACATCCCTACAATCAAAGAACCTTAGAATGTAAAACCGTACAAATCAAAGCTTACATTGTTATTATTATACAGTATAGGGTGCAAAAATGGTCCATGTGATACCATTTATTTAAAATAAGGTCAATAAGGTCGTCTTCAATAACAGTTTCACAACTATTGTAGTAATAGATGTCAAAAGATTATTACCACTATTCTTTAGAAAAATTTGCAGCACTTTTTTAGTACACTGTATCTGCTATATGTTGCGTAGTCTTTCCTCCACCTCAACCTTCACACCAATGGGATGAGTAAACGCATTAGACGGGACTTATTTTCTCGTTTTTTTAAAAAACGATTTTGCAAAGATGTCACAATTAAAGCGAGTTTAGTGTGCTTGTCCTCCTCATTTGCTGATGGCGACCTCTCATTCACTAGGCTCGCATTTAATGCCGCTTTTTGCCTAAAGCACAGATTTAAGCAAACACATACCATTGTGTTATGCTATAATTGTAGCGTCCCGAGACTCCCTGAAGACGGAAGAAGACATAATACTCGTACAGAATACATATATTTAGCACGGAGAAGGCGTCTGGGCTATTGGCATGGCCCAAAAGGCCAGCCCGCCCAGCGAGGTACAAGGGGGCTAATTCAAAGTACAAAAGTGACGCCTCACCAGAACTGTGGGATAAACCACTATCGTATTACATAATTGTTTGTTTAATGGTCAGTGTAATAAAAGGCTACTTTGGTTTGGCCATTATACCTCTCAGGATGTCCTGCCATTGGGGCCATGTCATTAGTCCCAACACTTGCCATTAGTCAAATATATGTATTTAGTCTGAGTTTCACGGCTTGTTTCATCTTCAAGGAAGTCTCGAGGTGCTTCAACAGCACTTTCGAATAATCTATCTTCAAACATGTATATGCAAACCAATGAATAAGAAGGTGATTCCGCATAAGCTTTCCTAGGTATTCCCTTTGTGCAGTTAGCTTTGGACTAATTATGCACCTTTTTGTTTAGTTTTTATGGTAGTTAGTGGCTACCTGATTATCTGCACTCTACTTTACCATGGTTTAGTCTAAACCCTTTAATGTACTCAAAACGCATAACTTGGCCTGCAATTCCTTTTTTTAATATCAATACTCATTTATGTAAACTGTGTAATATTCTTAATGAAAGGATCTTAAGGTAGTAACGTGCATTCCCCCTTTTCTGTCAGTGATTGGCCCTATGCCTACTTTGTCCATTTCTTCCCTAGCCAAACCTTACTAATCCTGGATTGCATTAAGTCAGTATTCATGGCATATGTTCGCACAGCTTATCGACTTACTCACTGGTCTGATGCTTTGCTAGTCCGATTTGCTTCTCTTTCCTCACATTACACAAAATTAGCTAGGCTTTCGCGGGGCGTGACCTCTAGTGATAGCAACAAAGCTAGGAAATGTATCGCCTCATTCCCTCTACTGGCTGCCTGCGCCTCGGAAAGAGTTCCAGACGTACCACAACTACCACCTATCGAAGATGCCACTCTTGCTCTGAACGCTCTCGGCGAACCAACGTTCGCTTCTCTTGGCCTTAATAGCTACTGGCCATCCGGATGGTACCAAGCAGTTCTTGAGTTCTTGCACGTGAACCTGGATCTTCCCTGGTGGGCTGCCATAGCGACAAGTATGTGGTTCTTAATAATCAACTTAAGTTGACTCAAACGTTAATATGCGTGGTTATATGGCTCTTTGAATTGTCGTATATTTTCTTAGAGTTACTGAAATAATTGCCGATGCGACCTGCACTGTTTCCTTACATCCTAACTAATATTTTTGCAATGTACGTTTAGCTACCGTTGTCATTCGTCTCTGTCTGATTCCATTTGTGATTGATCAACGCCGAAAACTGGCAGCATACACAAACGTCATGCCGCAAATTAATTCTTTACAGAATCGGATGACAAGAGCTCGAGTCACTTCGGACTATGTTGAAAGTAAGACTACCTCTCAGCCTACTTAGCTAAAGTATTCGCTTATTTGCTTTTAATTTTCTTCCCTGCTTAGTGATGAAAGTTTCCCAAGAACTTCAGCACCTGATGAAAAATAACGACATCAATCCACTAAACAGCATGCGTCTTGTACTAATCCAAGTATGAAAACAATTGTTTATTATTTTTGATGCAAGTATAAAGTTCTGTATCAATCTTCTTTTGCTGTCAGGTTCCAATTTTTCTCTCTGTTTTCGCTGGTCTTCGGGGAATGGCCCAGTTGCCAGTGGAGAGTCTTCAGACTGGTGGGCTCGGCTGGTTCGCTGATCTGACTGTCTGCGACCCCCTCTACATTCTCCCACTATACAGCATGTCATCCATTTTCTTGATGTTTGAGGTTCGTTCAAATATGTCGTTGTCCTTGCGTGCTTGGCCATAGATTTCGATGCTTCACCCTTTTATGGAACCAGCATGTTATTTAGTTTGTTTTCATTCATCGGTTTTTCTATTTACATGGATTATATTTATAATAAATAAACCGATAAATTCAATACAGATATTTTAATTCTTAGTGCCGTTCGTAGAAGAAATGAATAATATATCAAAAACGTGTCTTTTGCTGCAGTTTGGGGCCGATATGTCTTCCCAAGGACTCACACCAGGTGTTCGACTCGCAATGCGCGTCTTTCCAGTAGTGGGTTTCTTTATGATAATGCACATGCCTTCGGTAAGCGCATCGATTCTGCCACCAAAGATGTTTGCCACGACCCCTCATCGCTAGTCGTATTCTCGTTTCTTAGGCGCTTCTTTGGTACTGGTCAATCAGCAACACGATATCAATTTTACAGGCCCTCACATTGCGCACCAAATCCGTAAGGACGTACCTAAAGTTCCCTGAAAAGGTCGAACCTCCACCACAACTGAAAAACAGGAAGGGCTTTGTTGAGGGCTTCAAGGAGTGTACGTTTGGCGTTTTGCTTCCTTTTATTCGACTGAGAATTAGTACTATGTGCCTTGTCCGTTTATACTTAGCGAGATAGTTGACTTGCCTATACCTGAAACCACAATTCGAGAGATGAAGCTTCGAATTCAGTGAAGTATATTTTTGTCTAGTAGCAGTCGCAGTTTTACAGTGACCGAACGTCTGTTGTAGCAATGAGCAATTCGAGGTTGCTTGCAGAACTGGAGGCTCGCGAACGGACGGACGCCGAACGCTGGCAGAAGGCAGGAATGGGCGCAGTCCCAAAGACCTTTGCTTACGACATCACAACTCGGAACAAGAAGCCTATTATCAATGCGAAGGGCACTGTTGTCTCCGAGAAGAGCCGCTCCTAAGTTGAGGAACCCTCCCTCCAATCTACTCGTGTACAAAACTTAACGCATTCGTATTTGTCGATTTCAAATCGCCACTTTGGGTCTAATTATGCGTGGCTGCACCTTACCAATGCTCAAGGTGGTCTTCAAACTCGCGTTTGCTGTGGACGACTGTTAAGCAACGCAGAGGCCATTCGAAGGCGTATTTTTGAAATACGACTTCTAATCACAAAAAGTAGTCAACTGGCATCAACCCCAGTTCATAATGGTCAAATTTGCTCCAAAGAGCAACGCCCTATCAGATATCACGCTGTCCCATCGTCTTGATATTTTGTGTTGTGGAGAGTGGAACCACTCGCTTGCGTTGCAAAAGCAGTTTAATTATTCAAAGTACACCCACGGTTAAAACCTGAGGATGTCCATTTTGTCCTAGTTTTTCCCACTAGTAGAACACCATTAGAGATACAGAATGCGCCTTGACATTTAATCTGGGCAGGACCCTCCGCAGAATCAGCCATCGGTAGGATGTGCGCACGCAGAAATAACCGGGTAGGAGAATGTCTCAAACACATCAATTTCAAGAAATGTTTATTAACACCTTTTTCATCCAAAGCGTGAGGCGCGCATAAAAGTTAGCTGTGAATGATCAAGAATGTGTACACCTGCGCGTCAGCACATTAAAACTTTAGCCAGACTTTTAAGGCGATCATTCGCAGATTGAGTATGTACACACTATCCAAATCGGGCTCTATTTTGCAGTTAGCTTGGTCAGTTCCCCCTGTAATGTTTCAACCTCCAGGTTGGCTACATACCGCTCCTCCTCCAAGCGTGGATCGAACTAAAAGGAAAGCAGTTCACAGTAATCCAACGACCAATAATAACTGAAACAACATTGGGGCACGTGTCTTTGAGATACCCTTTATAAGGAGCACCGCTATGAAAGGTATGGAAAAAATCGTGAACAAATAGAATACTAAACTTATCTACTACATCCAAGAACCTACTTCTTCAACTGCGAGTTCAATTCCCTCGGGGAGATTTTGCTGTACCAGATCAAAAATAATAGGAAGATCCACGGTTTTCACATTCTCGGCACAAACAATCCGACTATAGTGATTCAACTCAAATTCAGTTTTAACTTTGGTTGAGTTTGGATGGTAAACTTTGTACAGAGTCTTCTTTGGTGGCAGTGGGAAACTAAACAAGTAAAGTGGAATTAAGTGCTTATACGCTTTACAAGCACAAATTAAAGGTTGGAGAACTTACGAATCCACGGAGCTTACCCAGCGCCTCAGGGTTTTATTCAAATATATTTCATACTTTTCCAAAGTAGGAAAATCATAGCCCTTGAGAGAAAATTGAAGCCTAGGGAAAAGGGGGATGGAAGGTTTGCGGCACTAGCATCCGAAGATTAAGAAAGGACAATGACCCACGATATAGAATGGATCGTATGAGTAGGTTTTAAAGCGTTTGGTTAAGCGATTCTGGGCGATGAGCACTCGGGGAAATATTTTGGGTGAATGCATCGCGACGCATAAAGTGAGGTAAACCTACAATAAGACGGGACTTCTTGAAAAGACGGAGAAAACCAAACTTGAAACTTAAATCAGACCATTGCCTATGTAAATAACTAAAGATGGGGCAAGATAAATCAGGGATGTTAGGTCGATAAATAAAGATTCCACGGAACCAAATTGTTTGACAAATCTAGAGTGAGAAAAGCGGAAAGCAGGGTGAATACGATAGAGATGAAGCATTAACATATTGCAAACTGTATCATTGGTTTTATTTAACTCAGAAGAGACATTAAAATCAACCTACATCAACCTCCTTAGAAATCCAGATCTCTGTGAGCGAAAAGAAGCGTACGTGCGAATTAATAACCGCACTATCTGTAGCCGATTCAAAGACATCACAATTTCACCGTATCAAAATTAGTTGTCCTATGCTGCAAATTTTAGTCAGAACTTAATTTGCTGAAAACTTTAAGGTGAAAACATTGATAGAATACTTTTCTGATCATTGTGCATTGCGATTTATCGTCAGTAGGTCATAGATATTGCTAAAATTTAAATTCAAATTGGGAGTGATATTCCATCCGCATGTGTAGAAAGAATCACAGAACAAGATCGTTTTCCGCACTGCCTGTGCCACAAAATCGCGTTTCTGAGTTAGCGCCTGTTAGTATTTATTAACGGAATCAGCATCTGCAACAGAACCAGTCCGGTGACTAAAAACACCCACCATGTTAGAAGTCGCCTAACCCAAACCCAGGCCCATACTCTTCCTGCTAAGTAGCAATAAGTCATAGCATTATCTAAGAATATTTATCATCAACCTTCGGCGAGCGACGAGACGTGGTTTTTTATAGTACACGCGAGATGCTTCGTATCGCCTCGAGCCCTCCTCAAAGATGTAAAGAGGCGAAGCAGAGCAAAAGAACACCTACTCTCAACGCACAAAGAGCCATTAGCCTATCATCAAGGCCTAAATGGGCTACCAACATGGTCATGTCGCAGAGCGGAAGTGTGACCATCAGGCACTAAAGTGCCCACTTGGCTTGGTATTCCAACGAGGAATTCATGGTAGGTGGCTATTCGGTCAGATTCCACTTGCGCTTGCCATCAGTTTGGCGTCCCAAGGCTTTACTGAATTGACAGTGGGTAGAGTAGAATGGAAGAACATACTCTACCAATGTACAAAAAATACTTTATTCTAAATTGTGAGAGTACTTCTTTTTGAATGCCTAATTCTTAGCGATATTTTAATATCTGATTTTACTAAATACTTGTGTTCTGCTAAAAATTTACCAACATTGCTTGTTTTAGCCGCCTTTTCGAAATAAAGTGTAAATATGCCCTATGTGCATAAGTAGCTCTTGGAGTTTTCCCTCCATTCCTTCTATGTCATTTTCAATGTCGATATTTATGTAGCGTCCCGAGACTCCCTGAAGGTGAAAGAAGACACAATACTCGGGCAGAATATATATATTCAACATAGAGAAGGTGTTTGGGGTACTGGCATGGCCCAAAGGCCAACCCACCTAGCGAGAAGCATGAAGGCTAATTCAAAGTACAAAAGTGGAGCCTCACCACTACCGAGGGATAAACCACCATCGTATTACATCTATTTTATTATCATCGCACCGAAGTGGATACAAAAGGCATCAGTATAAGGCATTCCAATATGCCAAAAAAAATACAAGTTGCTGTGATTAGGTAACCACATAGTTAATGTTGAATTTAAACGTTTATCAAATTATGAAGTTGATATTTCACCTATAATGATGCATTTGTACTTCTGATTGCTGCTCCTTTTCCACCGATTCCACTATTCATTGATAATACAATCACATGATCACCCGACACACAGCCAGAAGAGGGTAAAGGCAGTGTAGTGGTTTGCTACCCTCTTTAGCTTGACGTTCAACTACGTGAACACTTCATTCTGTGCAGTTTGTGCCTCCCCTCTGCGCCCTGACCTTCCAGCCATGCCAGTAGCCTGTCAACCTTTGTGTACTCTACTGGTATGTCTTCCCACTGCGCTTTGACTTGTTACCACGTTAGTGACTACTAAGGGTCCTGCACAAGTGCTGGAGGTAGACTACAGAGCGCGTATATTGCCAACGCCTTATTAAAAGTGTTTCATTGGAGAAAGGATGCAGACATTTATTTGCAACTACTTTTAAACTAATTTATTAACAACCATTTGGGAGGTCCTATTATCAAGCATTCACTCATACCTAACGTCATTTCTTATATGATAAGCATGAGGCAATAAATCACATTTCATAAGTTTTGCGATGGAGTGAATGTACTGTGAGCATTTACATCTAACAGGAAAAGTAAAATAGCCTTTGATGCATGCATGGCTTACATGGATCATTCGTGTCTTTTACAATTTTGCTTGCCCCTATAGGCACGCAATTCTACTAATTTCAAGTAAAAGCATTACCAAAGAGCTTTGCCTTTACACGATAGACAGTGTTTAGGAATGTCTAGTTTACCAAACTGATTTATTATGACCTTGAGATAGCAAAACAATATTTGCTGGTTACAATCGAATACTAGCATGTTTCTTACGAAAAAAATCTTGGGCTAACTGGTTTTGTCAACCTTCTACCAAGGATTTGAGGTGGCGGGTTTTCTTCATGGTCATGTCTGCTCCAGGACATGCTTCCAAATTGACATTGGTGGACCTCAGAGCAACACCACATTGGTTTTCTTTAACTACTAAAAATCAGTAAATTTAAACTGCGGTCTGACAGATTGGTAAAACAGCCTGTTCATGCAAATACTCATGCTAAACAGCACTGGTAAGATAAATGAGAATTTCGTGTTCAGGTGAATCATAAATGTGGGAGAAAACCGATTGATGATGCAGAAAGTGCAGAATGAAGTTATCCAAGGATTTGTATGCTTTGTATATATTTTTACTTATGAAGAAACAGAGCTTCAACTACTGATACCAAGGGATACGAGCCATTAGGATACACGATCACTGTGCAACACCCGAGTACTAATACGAGGTGGTATGGAAGAATATACACTGTTAAAGAACCAAGGGGCTATTAAAATGTGCCAGAGGCCATGCTGCAGAGAGAAAGCACAACTTGCAAAGGCTAAAATGCTCGTGTAGCTAGAAACAAACAAAATATCATGTCACCGCAATCTTATAAATGGGAATGTTTGATGCAATACCTTTGGCTTATTTGCGTCAAAGTTAAAATGCCAAAAAGCACATGATATTTTAGTGTTTATTCTCCAAACGACGAGTGGGTGTTAATAAGTAATAGTTCAAAGAGGCATTAAAACCTTCCCACGGTATGAGCAAATAGCTCGACAAACAGCTCTCCAGTACTTCACTTAAGGTGGTAGACAGATGCGAATGCCGGGTGGTTGGGTGAGATTTGCTGTCGATGACGGTGAGAATTAAACTACAGAGCTTACATCCCTCTTTCATAAGCACCGCCCTCAAGCTAAGTTGGGAAACGCATTACTTATTCATGCTTAAGGAAAACGGTGAGCTTTTACTGCCAGAAATTAATCCGGCGAAATACTAAAAATTGTGGTACCACCTTTATCCCTTTGGGATCTTCTCCAAATTTTTTACATTACTGAGAACAAACATGTGTAGTTTTTATGAAAAACAAGTGATTTCCTCCTGTATTTACCTATTTACAGCTCGACGCATCGCAACGGCCACGCTTCGTCCGCGTTTATTCCTCCAGAAAGAGCAAAGAGGCGGCAGGGGAGTGAAGGCTACTCCTGAAGGTTTGATATGCCTCTGAAGTGCTTAAATGAAAATTTCATATAGACTAAGGTAAACGTAAAGTACGTTTAGATTGCAGCTGTTAGACTGCCTTGTAATAAATAATCTTAGCTTCGGAATTAAGGGCATAATTGGCGTCAGGCTGAAGTGAAAAAACGTGTGAGGCTGGGTTGACTGTAGATTAGTGGGGTGACAATCTAGATAAAGAGGTGTATGTCTCGCCAGTGCAAAAAATAATGAGAATCTCATGAAGGTTACAGATTTGGCGCTCTCAGTGACAAAGCGAATAGGTATAAAATATTTTACTTCAATTTTAAAGAAATAATTAGGAGAAAACAAAACAACCGCAAATGAGATTGGTGCCATTGTGCGAAGTTTGAAACGGCTTTAGAATAAAAATGAGTGATATAGTGTAGCACCTCTGGTCTTTCATGAAGAAGAAAGAAGTCATAATACCAAGCAGAATATGCACTGTCGACGTACAGAAGGGCTGAGACCATCCCCTTTCCACCCCCTAGCAGTAGTGTAAGGGCCAAGCCTTAAGTGCCCACAAAATTTTATAACAAGATGCTAAACAAACCATCAAACTATAACATAGTCCCCTTTTCTTTTGAGCGTCATCTGCGGCGCTCGCCTTAGTCAACCTTCCGCGTCGGCCAGCATAACATAGCCAAAGCTGCGAGTAAAACACCCCATCAAACCCCACCATTCAGCGAATTCTAGTGCATTTTAGAAGACATCTA
>NW_020170441.1:31011-41956 GCF_000524195.1 Echinococcus granulosus
CCCTTCTATTAGAAGTCGTCTCATTAAAGTTTAGCATTTAGTAACAGAAATTGGGCTAGCTATCCTTTGGGATGGGTTCGCTCTCCGCTGCCAATAATGTAGTGTGGCACCCTGAGTCTTCCCTGAGGCCAGGAGAGGCCATTATACTGGGCTGGAAAACGTATTACAGAAGGACCGAAAGGCTAGATTCTACTGACATGGCTCGGAGGCCATGCCTCCCGGTAGAAGTACAATAGCGGAGTCGTAGGTGTTTGGGTAACAGAAACGACAAGTAAAACAAATCCTCAAAGCGGTAGAATAAAGGGGTACCTGTAAATTTCAGTTTCAAATTATTGATGAGTTTTCAAAGTCTGAAGCACCACCCTTTCATCAACATCGCTTAAGTATTTTTTAGTCACAAATCGTTCTGGAGCAGTGCATACATAACAGTGGTGTGTTAGAGATTTTGTTCCTTTTAAACCACATAAATTACACCCATTTCGCCAATATATTGACATTACCTGAGGGACCAACAAATGGCAAGCAGTAGACGAAAAATGCCAAATTTTTGGTTAAATTCTGCCCTAACTCAAACACTTCGACATCGCAGTGGGTAAATGTTAGAAATTAGATAGCTACAAAAATTAGTTGTTGGCCTTCAATTTGTGAGCATTAATAGTAAAACAATTTTGTCTGCAGACCACCTCCATTAATTTAGTGGAGATATTTTTGATGGTTCACAGCTAAAATAATTTGTCAATTTAGGACATGTCGGATGGCGCACCTTCTCTAAATGTTTCGAAACAACCCGTCCCAGGAAACTTCTACAGCTTTGGAAGCATACAAGTTTGAATTATGCCCTACAAGTTACAGGTCATTGAAGTGAGCCATTTAGACAGCTGACAGATGAAATTAAGAAAGCAAATCCTTATAATAAAGTAGCCGAGTGAGGAATTCCTGCATACATCTTCCATGCGTTCATATGTCACGCATTCATCAAGTCAAATAAACGAAGTTCAAGCCAAGATGCGATCGTTTAGCAACACATCAAAGCATTTTGGACTTGACACCTCTACTACAGAGGCCTAATACCGATTTCTAAACATGCGGCTATTAAATAGACACGTAAATCGGACTTCGGTTGACATGAAACACAGCTTATGTGGTACCGCCAGCATGAATTTCATAATTCGTAGTTTAAAATGCGGGCATGCCTATCCGGTTGGAACCGCTCCAGTGAACTCTAGGTGGCCATCATGGGTCTTATTCATCACTCATTTCAGTCGTAACAAAATTTATTTTGGCAAACCTCATCTCTATTGCAGTTTTGGAGGAAATTCAAAATAATACTCACTAACAAAAGCAAGTTTCCCGTATTTTTTGTAAACCACTAGCTTAATAGCAGAGAGGCTAATGATAAAATTGTGTGATAAACTGAATACAGGGGCCTAGTACTTGAGAGGTTGTTGGCGTATTATTACAACTTGCCTCTTGA
Organism: Echinococcus granulosus; assembly: GCF_000524195.1. Lineage (NCBI taxonomy): Eukaryota > Metazoa > Platyhelminthes > Cestoda > Cyclophyllidea > Taeniidae > Echinococcus > Echinococcus granulosus. The sequence continues at coordinate 32,486 of NW_020170441.1, forward strand.
TTATTCGAGAATGCTTATTCAACTTGACGACTGTAACGAAGATTCCTTATAGGGCCGAATTGCTTATTGCTTTGGATTCTGCAAGACCTTTGAAAGTGAGTATAATGTTTTTCAATTAAGGTAATTATTATGTGTATATACTTATATATATACGCCGCACACAGTTAATGCATGGCTTCCAAAAGAATCAAAATACACTTTCCGCATGCTTTTTATTTTGCTTTTATGTAAAAGTGGAAGCACAAAAGCGATTTGCTCGTTGCTAGTGATTCACTGTATAAATGATGTGCGCATGACGCAGTACATTCAACCAACGTCGAGATTTGTAGCCTTTCCCCAACTTTAAGTCAACACAGAGTTCTGTTATTAAAGCCAGGCAACGGAATCAGTTGGCGCCTCGTCATCAACTCGAGTTGTTGCATACGCTAAAGATTACTTTAAAAAATACAAGTTTAAAGTCTTCAAAACATATTAATTTTACCATTTTGAAGAGTACAGCAAAGTGTTAGCTTTACTTTACCAGATGCAACCTGATGACTAATATTGGGTTGTGAGGGGATGAGGTGTCTGGTCTTGGGATAATCGAGCGGAACCTCATGGACCCTTTAACTGTGTCTCCAAAACGGCATTAGGAGCACCCTTGAATTGCCTACGCTGGAAGAATATTGACTTAGTAATGAGAGTTTACTGCTACATTCAGCAGACTTCTAGAAACCCACGAAGCCATCCCCGATGGCATGAATATCTTCCGCATTGTGAGTCACATAGGCTTTAAATTCGATTCAGTGAATGCTGTATCGCGTGTGCGTAAAGCTTTCTCTCAATCATAGCACCTTTTGTCTCTGAAAATTTTGCAAAAAATGCGCCATCTGCGACCCCATTCATATTCATCATTCTAGTTGGTTTAATCTACTACACTGCACACTTTGAAAGGAACTACCCATTTCCTAAGGTGTAAGCTTACTCAGACCGGCAAACACAAATCATCTTAGGTATTAATTTAGGGCATCTTGTCAAGCCAAGTGAAGCAATTTGTGAAACACGCACAATCCGTTGGGGGCATAGTCTGCTCACCACACTCCGAAGTCGAGGAGATGGGAGATAACGCCTCTGGCCGCGTCAGCCTTGCCACGCACTCGATTCATGAATGCGCATTTGAGTGTTTTCACCGCCTCTGGTCCTTATCTATAATTCGCGTTGAAAAAGAGAATGGCGCTCACCATTCTGTTCCGCGTTCTTGCATACGGCAAATATTCCTATAAGCATGGTGTTTAGTTCAAGGACTTTGACTTTTGAAGGTCTTCACACACGGCAAATAACCACTACTTGTAAATTCCGACAAAATTAACTAAAACAAAATTTAGTGGAATTTCCCAGAAAAACTGTTTTCTGTTCAACTACTCGCTATTCCTTCCTTTTTTGCAATTTCTCAGCCAGTGCTAATCAAATTGAACATGACAACGCATACTTTAAATAGCATGACCTGTAAGATGTTAAACCAAAATAATCTTTCCAAATTTTATTAGCGATCGCAGAATAATTACAGATGAGTGATATTTTAAAAGAGTTATCTGAAGATTTTTGGAAACAGTCTAAGTAACTCAGTAGGAACATGTGTAGTTCCATCTCTATCCTCTTCAAGATACCTAACAGTCCCTACACAGCACAAAGCATGTATTTTGTGAGGACATTTATGCAAGACAAGCAGAGCGTTTGTTTGCTTTAGGCTTGCGTGGAGCGCCAAGACTTCCCTCAAGACGAAAGAAGACATAATACTCGATTAGATGATGCATTGTCGACATACAAAAGGGCTTGGGTCTAATGGCATGACCCGGAGGCCAGGCCACCAGACAAAGGCATAATGGGAGACCCTCTAAGTAGCCTGTTACCAAAATCGAGAATTAAACAAGCAGTTCAAGCATTACATTTGCTCCTTCCTTATTGTTCGTTGAGTTTGGCTAAAGTGAGTTCCTGAATTCAATTTCCACACAACGTTCGGCAAAGCCAGTTCTCTTCACTCACGTGGAATAGAAAAGACAATTTCGGGTTCTGTAGAAATTAATATTTGGGCAGATATTTCGTCTGCTTGTCTAAAAGGGTGATATCTGTTGATTTGTGTGCATATAACAACTAAAAGGCCTACCCAGGCATTTTGTGTAGCTGTATTTAAGGCTAGATTTGACTGTGCAACACAACGCTTTTTCGCACCAACGAATCAAGGGATATGTGGCAGCTTTCCCGTGTCAAATACGCATCCGTTTCTAGCCCGTCAATGAGCACATTTTTCTTTAATAGTGCGAAAAAACGGCATTAAGTACGTCTGACACCTTCGGGACACCACTGTGTAGCACCCGCTACCTGTGTGACAGCGAGCTCGAATGCTTTTGCTAGCAGAATTACTTCTATGCAGTTCGTTCATCGCTTAAAAATAGAATGCAAAACATGTGAGGGCCCGAGGATAGCTGCTTGAAGTGCAGATGTTCCAATTCATTTATGAAAGTGGAGTCAAAGGATTTCGCGGACATCAGTTGCGCTTGTTGAGTGAATTAACCGCGCGAAGTTTTATGACAACATGAAGTTAAGTGACATTGGTCATGTACACGCACAATCCACACATTTATCGCAACTCATGCACGCAAGCTTCGACGCCAGTTCTTCTTACACTTATGGGGAAAATGGGCTTGGGATCTATGCTTGTGATTGGGGAAAGCAGAACTCTTGGAAGCATAACCCATTCCCAGATATGGCGAACGTGACTTTGTCGGCTTCTTAAACTATTTATTTTCGTTAAGCTATTCCATCCAAGTAATTTTCCTCTGAAGCGAAACACCACAATTTTGGAAAACCAGACGAGGAGCGGATCATGCGGTGCAAAAAGCAAGTAGGAAACAAGGCTAGGAGGCCTCATTCGACAAAATTAATTATGAGCGGTAAACTCGGAGACATTTTGAAGTAAAAGATGATTGTGGTAAAGTTCATGGGCATTGCAGTTTAAACAAATTAGTGGATCGAAAGAGTAACATTTTGGACAAAAAAGGAATTTCTACCAAAGAGATGTCTTCCTTTTGGTGAAGTATCTCAATGGCAGAAGTGCATTAAAGTTGGATTTTGTTGACATGCATAAGAGAGCTACTTCGATGGCAATATAAATACTGTTTGCTTTTTTATCAAGAGAGATTAAACAGCATTGACTGACCTTTTGGGGCCTTCTCTTTGGTGCCAGAAATGGCATTGTTGCAAGCATCGCATTAACCATTAGTTTAGATGTTTTATTTATAATTTTAAGCTAAAGTAACTTCCTGTTGAATTCCAGTAGCCAGTAATGGGTGCCAACAATCGACAGTTTAAAATAGCAATAAAAATATTTACATTCTCTTTTGCCACGTGAAGTAAATGCTGAAGGCCTTAGATTTGTGAGATGAAGCGAATTCAGATTTATGAAAGCGACTTTTTAAGTAATCACTTCTTTGTCAAAAAACGAAGAAAAATAATTACTACTTATTTGTTGATATACAATTTCCCATCGAATGCAAGCAAAGGGAACTGTTAGCTATTAGAAGGGTCGTCCCTTAGCACCAATTACAGTTATGCTCCCTTGTTTACTCAGATCGGCACAAATGGCAAATGCAGTATCTAGGCTTCGTGGAAGCTGACTGAGTCGAAGAGATGAACCCAAACCGTTTGCCCATAAATGCTACAAAGGACAATTGCAATTGGTCGGAGCAGTTGTACCTCCATTTAATTAATCAACCTTTGTGCATCCCTAAGCTCTGATTCTCCAATAGCCAGTCGATTTCAAGTTACATCTTAAGAAACACGCCCCTTAAAATATCATCACCTTATGTGAATAAGTAAAAATTATAATGAGTCAAGAGCCCAACACAGAGGCGGCCACAGAGGCTCGACGTAGTAAGCAAAGCAGATGGGACCACGGTGATGAATTTTCGCGCAACGGCCGCAGCAAGTCGAAATTCAGTCAGATCTACGAGTTGTTTATTCACTTTTGTGAGAACACGTCACTTCGAGGTGTACCACAAATTGTCCGCTCCTCCGACCGCAGGAATCGCTTGCTCTGGTTAAACTTTATTTCTATCTTTTTCATTGCATGTATAGCCTGCTTGATAATCACAACGAATCAGTACCTACAGTACAATGTGATCCATCAGCCAAAACGAATTTTTGATGCTCCTAGAGCGTTTCTCTCCCTAACTATATGCAATCTGCGCCCCTTCAAGTCGTCCGGTGTGGATCGTCTGATTCGCCAAGGGGCAGTTCCCGTGCAGGCCTACTTTGATGTCATAATGAAGGTGGCTTCGACGCTGGACAAGCGCTATGCCAGCCAATTCACGACGCTTTTTTCCCTCGAGTCCTATCTCCTAAATCTGCCCGAAGGCATGGATCCCAGCAATTTGGGCCACCGTCTCGAACAGCTGGTGCAAACGTGCGTCGTTCTTTACCAGAATGGCACGTTGATTAGGGGCACCGACTGTGGCAAAGCGGGCTACTGGGTTAAGACGCTGAACCAAATTTACCACAACTGCTACACCTATGAACTGGATCCCCAAATCCGAGACAAGACGTAGAGCGTGGAAATAGTGCTGTATCTCGACAACATAGTGGAGCACACGAGTTGCTTTGACTGCCAGGTAAACGGTTGTTGTGATTCTTAAAATATTTAGGTTAAAAAACTGTCAATAATCGTAATAAGGAGTAGTTGGCACCCCTTTTGGAATACTTTTTAATTAGATGTAATTAGCTAATACCTGGAAACTGTTTCGAGGTTATTCAAAGGGATTAAGCAACGAGGCGGGTCCCTCAAAATCGCAATAAATTGGCAGGCTTTGCTTAGCCGTCCATTCAGAGGCAGAAAATATCAAAAATGTCTTCTTGATTTACAATATCCGTTGTAGATTTATAAAGCAAGCCAACAAACTAATTGGTACCGTTAATTAAAATGCTTATATCCATTGTGCAGGGATTCCAATTTCCAGCATTTCCAAAATGTACTCTTTTCCTTTGTGTTAGAATAAGGCTTGTGTTTTACTGCCTCACAAAGTGTACAGCGGTGGTAATCACTAGAGTAACAATTTAAAATAACCGTTTCTTAAAACAACTTGCGTTTTAAACTTATCAAAGTGGGGCGGGCGCAAATTGGCAATGCAAATGCGATCAAAATATATCTCCTACGTGCAGACAGATGGCTCCACGAAAGGGATCATAAATACAACCCATGACATCAACGTCTAAACACGACTATGCATACAATAATACACGATTCACCAGAAAGGCATTTCTTGAAAAATAAAACATGTCGATTCTTCGAAAGTTTGGTTCGACTTGAAGAATGGTAAGAAATGTTGATCAGATACTTTTTCCTGCCTGCTACAATTGCACAGTGCATCCATTTATTGCCTGAACGATTGCCTTAAATAGTGAATTTGAATGTTTACCTACCTATTAAAGCCTTGATGAAGCTCTTTTAACTGCTTACACCTTCTCCTTACCGAATTCTTTTTCAGTCTTCCAACTTTTATTGACAACAATTGCAGTCAAAAGGTTGGTTTTTACTGCTCTTCTTCTTGTAATGGCTCTTATATGGACTTGCAAGCACTATGATTTATCAAAGCACCTTTATGTCCTAAGATTCCTCATTATGCTAAACAGTAGCTGTTGAATTAGATGAGTGCAAGAGAAGCTCTTTGAATCCATAAATGAACTTCAAGAGGAAGAATTTAGGAAGGAACTTCCTCAGTGTGATTAGTAAAAGATCGATGTCTGACAGAAGTGGATGGCGAGGGTACGCTTCAGGACTCATCTAGTGAACATCAAGCGGTCGCGAATCGCCTACAATATCACCCCTCGCGTTAAAGATCATAGACAAAACAAAATAAGCTGTCAACTTTCCCCGCTTTTGCATCTTACTCCAATACTGTTGCTTACTAAAACTATTTATTTAAAGTCATCATTTCTTTTTCGAAAGGATCCGGGTAAGAAAAGACTGGACAGATGTCAGAATACACCCATAAAACTCACTCAACTGTAGACTGGCTGTCGGGCACCCTGTATCCGATACAGCTATGCCATGCAAATCTCCACCGCTCAGTGGCCCACCAAACGCTTTGTCACCAACTTTGCTAACAATGTGAGTGTATTGGAGTCAAATTTTCCCGTTAGCCAGCCCCACCGGAAGTAGGTGTGGCAGTACAGCTTTTACGATTCACGTTGTTATAAAGGGGAACCGATGCTGACGTTAGAAAGTATGAATGACGCAGTGCTGAAGTAATTATGTCGTTGTTATTGTCATTCTCAGTATCACAAAATCTTTCCATTTTTTTGCTGAAGACACACTCGGCAATTCTATGTACTTTTTACAAGATGTTTTTGTATAGAATATGAAACACTCGCCACCACAACTGCTATTCGCATACGTCGATGCATAACACTAATAAAAAACAGTTACTCAAATACTGCTGTTTCATATTCAATGTTATAAGGCATTAAAAACTTCACTTCTACCCATCGGGGTGTTAAGCCTAGTGTCTGTCATTTGTCAATTCCCATAAACTCAAATAATTAACTTTCACTATTACAAAAATTGCTGGTTTTGGTTCACCGCGCTCTAAATTTTCCCTTTTATGTTAGCCCCATAATTGGATTAATTGTACCCACTGGTCATAACAAAGCATCATCCGCGTAGGTCTGGTGGCTCCTTGCCTTTCAGCAACTACATCGTAGGAAACAAACAGCTAAGCGGCAAAGTAAAAGCGCCAATTTCGAGGGCAGCTACGCGAAGCAGGAGGAAGATGAGAGCCGCTTTGTGGAGCTCCTAAGACCCTACGCTGCGATACACAACATGACCACCAACGGCAAAGAAGTGGAGGCTGTAGATCTTCTTATGCATATGCAGGACGTGGAGCAGAACTTCCTCTCCATCATTGTCTCTCGCCCGAACTTCGACATCATCCGGGCGGAAGAGAAAGCGGTGGTGACTCTGACCTCTTTATTTAGCCAGATAGGCGGTCTCTTGAGTATCTGGGTGGGAATAACAATGATTTGCATTGTTGAAGTGGCTGAATTTCTTCTCAACTGTCTCGACGTACTGTGTGATCGGATACACTGATTTCTTTGTAAATCTGCGTTTTTACGTAAGGAGAAATTACATTTGTATTGTTGAACGAAGCACAGGTGTTTTTAAAGGAAAGTTAAGCGCAAGTTTTAGCGTAGAGCCAAAAACTCAAAGATTGTTCGAAGAGATGATTTATAACCAGCCTAAATACCCTAGCAATAGTGCGGAGTTAAATATTTACTCGTTTAACGGCGAATCTATCGTTGCGTCGGTTAAAACGATGGAGGAATCATCAAAACTCAAAACAAACAGCGCAAAGATGCTACACGAGGAAAAGTATTTGGGAAGTAATTTGTATAAGAGCATTTCACAAACTTAATTCCATTTTAGGATTAAGGCAATTTTATTCGTCTCGTTATAAAATCGTCAGGTGAAAGATAAAGAACAAATTTACCTGCAAATCACTCCAAGGAAAAGGAACCAACTTCTTTTACTAATACCGGCCGTTTCAAAGTAGTAGAAAATTAAATATATGGAAGCATAGTATGAAGAGTCCTTCCTAGTTTGATGGTAGGGAGTTCATAGAGGATATGAACCACGTAAATAGTTGTTGGAGTTCGAGTTCAGTGACAGCACTGTGGGCATACACGTTCCCTGAAGAAACATGTCGCAGTTCATGTCAAAAGTGAAATTAGTTAATCAGTATCTCAACTTCGACTAGTTGATTCATAAGCAAAGGAATTCATGCTGAATTTATTTTCGAGTCGCGTGAAATTGGGAAAAATTGCAAAAGAAGCCGAACGACTGTGATTTTTACGTGTGACACATCAACTGACTTCGCGACTTTAGAATCTGCATCTGCCTTAAGGCAGCACACACTTATAGTAAGATACTCATACAGTTTTAAAGCTATACAAGTGACGTTTTTTGCATAATTTAAATTGGTGAAGCTCTCAGTCGCCCATGCAAGGCAAATATTGTTCCGTTCAAAAGAATGAATGAATCCCTTAACCACATGACTGTATTGGTTAAACACTCCCGAAACAGCGAAATGATCCGCGAATTGTCCGTCAGACAAAAACATTCACTTTTAATATACAAGCTGAAGGTAGTACAGAAAAATTAGAAGGTTCTGAAGGAAATGTTTAACAAAAAGGTTTTTGCAGACTGAACTACAGTTCTGGCATTGATGAGGACAAATCTGGGGTGTGTTTGCATGAGGCAAAGACGGAGATGAAAGAAATTACAAGCTTTTAAGCTTCACTATTCCTACGACGCATCGCGCCTATTCGCAGTCTTCGCCAATTTCCCGATAGAAGTTGCTTACGTCCAGAACTTTGATCACCGTCTGGAGAGGCTGCATTATCAGGCACACCAACAGACACAGTGTCACTATTAGTAATGATGTTCACCGAATCTGTCATAACCAATAAATCATAGGCAACGGTTGTTTTCTCATCTTTTCCAGAAGCCAATTCTAAAATAACGTCCAGCTTTCCCAAACCCCTTTCCTCATCCTCCTCCGCTTCCATCTCTTCTTCTTCATTCTCTTTCTCCCCCTCTTCTTCCTTCTCTTTATCCTTTTCATCTTCTCCCTCCTCTTCTTCCTTCACGTCCTCTTCTTTTCCCTTTTCTTCCTCCTCTTCCTCCTCCTCCTCCTCTTCCTTCTCCCCTACTTCCTTCCCTCCTTCCTCCTCATCTTCATTAACTTTCACTTCCTTTCCTTCTTTATCCTCCTCTTCCTGCCCTTCGTCCTCCTCCTCTTCATCCTTCTTGTTCTCCTCACTTCCCTCTTCCTCCTCCTTTCCTTCATCATCCTCTTTCTCCCCTTCCTGCTCCTTTTCTTTCTCTACTTTTCCTTCCTCTTCATTTCCTTCTCCCCTCTTCTCCTCACCTTCCTTTCCTTCCTCTTCATTCTCTTCTTCTTCATCCTCCTCCTCCACTTTTTCTTCCTTACCCTCTTCTTCCTGCTGCTTTCCCTCTTCTTCCAAATCTAATTCTTCATCTTCCTTTTCCACATCTTTCTCTATTTTTTCATCATCCTCCTCGTTTTCTTCATTCCCTTCATCCTCTACCTCATTTCCCTCTTTTTCCTTTTCTTCCTCCACCTTTTCCTCCTCCTCTTTACCTTCTTCTTCTTCATCCCTCTCCTCTTTGTTTCCCCCTTCTTCCTCTCCTTCCTCTTTCACCTCCTCTTCCTTTCCCACCTCTTCCTCTCCTTCCTCCTCCTCCTCCTCCTCCTCCTCCTCCTCCACCTTCTCTCCTTTTCCCTCCTCTTTCTTCTCTTCTTCTCCCTCTTCCTCCTCTCCCTTCTCTCCCCCTTTCTCTTCTTCTTGTTCTTCCTCTCCATTCTTCACCTTTCCCCCTTCTGACCCTTCCTCTTCTTCTTCTTCTTCCTCTTCTTC
>NW_020170441.1:42056-90983 GCF_000524195.1 Echinococcus granulosus
TCTTCTTCTTCTTCTTCTTCTTCTGTTTCTTCTGCTTCTTTTTCTTCTTCTTCTTCTGCTTCTTCTTCGTCTCCCTCCTCTTCCTTTTCCTCTTCCTTCTCCTCTTCCTCTTCCTCTTTGTTTCCTCCCTCCTTCGCTTCCTCGTTGTCAGCCATTTTCTTCTGTGTTTTCCTACATATTTGAGCATAGTGCATAATATTTGCACCATATTTGTAAACCATTCTTAGCCATTAAATTTTACATATCCTTTACACGTTTACTTGATAGCCAGTAAGCCTTATTTTTAGAATACATTTTTTTAAATCTAGGAACAATATGTAAAATGGCATAAATATTTTTGCTACGCAAAAGTAAACTACTTGTCGAAGTATGCTCTTGGAAAGGCTATCTGAAACACTAAATGAACTTACCAGTCCTTAATCTAACACGTCTTCTGACTGTGTGAACATCTGCGGGTTTTTTATATAGCTACACCCTCACATGCAGCACTTTTCACGGGATCACACCGGCTACTTCATCAACTCAACTGGTCTCAATGCGTTAGTGAATCGTATGCTTCCTCACGTGTGTCTTGCAACCAACATTTCACTCCACATTCTTGCACGTTTTGTGCCTTATTACCATCGATGCATGGTAAAAAAGGCCGAATTTTGTGTACTTTTGCATCAACACTGCGTGTTTTATGGCTTAGAGAAAAACGGCGAAACGGCAAAAATCCTCTAGCATTGTATAGTTGAAGTAACCGTACCCTGATCGGTTTATAAAAAAAACTCCTCATTAATATTCATGTTATGAATGAACTTGCGCTTCTATGTATGTAAGAGAGAAGTTGAGCCAAAGTTACCTGAGCGCGTAGCTTGTAAAATATTGCGTGCTGCATTTTAGTATCTTATACGCTTTGTATTCATAAACCAGTGAAGATTGTTATTTCGGGTAGATTTAGTCCATACTACTGAGTGAAGAGACTGCGAAGACAAGCTAATGATTCTTTGCAGTAGTAGGAATAACTTTTGCTTTTAGGCTAATTTACACCGAAGGCTGTTTGCTACTTTTACAATATAGCAATTTTTTACACCTTTAAACAACCTCAGCAAGACTGCAGTAGTTGCGACAGCTAGTTGCAAACGCGACTGCAATGCTAGGCCAAGGCAAAAAAAATTGGAGTGCTGCTTCTTATAACGGTCTGCCAACTGCACTCTTGAGTCACGTAAGCGTGGACAAGTCAGCAGGATGAATGTGTGGCCACCTTATAAGAATGTAGCAATCTATTCTGCATCTTAGCACAATCGAAAAGCTACCTTAATGAATAACAAGTCATGAATTCTATTAACTCTATAGGTAACTGGTCTGACCAAGCATACACCTTAGATTGGGTTCTCAGACCATTTAATTCAGTCCAACACTAGCGTAATACATTGGTTGTTTAACTCGCGGCCTTAATGAGGAGCCACTTTTAACTTGGCCTTCGTACCACGCCGCGTGGGCTGGCCTCCAAGCTATGTCAGCAGGCCTAGTACCTCCTGTATGCCAAATATATATATTCTGCCCAATTATTATACCTTCTTTTGTCTTCAGGGAAGTCTCGGGACGCTACACCAGGGTGAATTATTCGGACTGTCCTGTAACAGTTTAATTTCAAAAGGTCATGTACCATTCCTCTGTGATTTAGCGAATCTAGTCTTTTGGCACTCTGGAGCATCGCTAAGGCTTTGTACGAGTTATATTACAAAATTTTTTCCCTCGACGGTTCCATTTGCCAGCATTTCATAGGCAGTGCCTCCTTTGCTATTCGAGCTCTTTTCGACATGCACAATGATTACTTGGAATATTAATTTCCACAATACACTAACGTTTGCTTGAATCATATATTCACTCTTAAAGCAAAAATATTTTGTTCATTTTAAATTAAAAATGTTCTAAATGTGATCTGCTGCAATAGCCCAAAAGTTGTGACAGACTACTATAGTTTTTGAAGCCATGTCGCACATTTCTAAATATTTATTATCATAACCTTGTTAAAATATAAAGTTCAGTCAAAAAAATAGTCAAAAATGCATCGTTCAATGCCATTTTTTCATATTAAAGCAGGCAAAATCAAATATATGGAGATTTTGGGGTCTTAGAAAGCGTGCATGTCCAACAGATGAGTCGTAAAACGCCATGGCGACGATTGCTGCTACCTGCGGTCGCAGTCTACCAGCATTCGTCCTCGTTACAACTCTTCTATATAAGGTACGTGAAACGAAACCCGTATTTAGAAATTCCTTTATCTCTATTCCAACACCGCCTTCATGTTTGGTAAGATTTGGTCATTTGTTAACAATAATTCACATTCATACTATTTAATAAAGTACGACTTCAAGATCAGGCTTATTTTTCTCCCTCCCTCCCCCTTACTAGCAAAAGTACGCGAATTTTCCGTCGAAGTATTTAAGAAAGTCGAGAAGCGCAAAGACGAGGTTCTCAGACTCGATGATACGGAGAAGAAATCGAGGAGAGAGAAGAATGGGAAGAAACCGGAATTTGAGAATGGCTATGAGGAATCGGTCGGGGCTCATGTGGCGAAAGAAGGGTAATTCATTATTGGACTCAAAAGCCTAGTGAACATCTTTAGTCGGATCATGTTTAACCATAAATCCGGATTAGCAAATGAATGCGGGAGTAGGCATTTGCTTTAACGACTCTCAAAGTTATAACAAAACGAGGAGATTCATTAATGCACTAAATTAAATATCTCGTCATCATTAACTTCTATGCCTAAACGACCATTAAAATAAAACTTTTACTTAGTAGGAGATTTTACGGCCATGGCTTTTAATGCACTATATATTTCAACTGTTTTTAGGAACTTTCCTGTTATAACCTAGATTCCCTATTTTCGCATAGGCCTAAAGATATTGGTCGAATCGGGATGGAAGATAAAACGAAAGTTCAATTTGACCCAAATAAGTTTGTAAAGGCTACAGATGAAGAAAAGGAAACGACTGAGACTGGAACTGAAGTTAAGGAGGGAGATCGGGAGCTGGAAAATTTGGCGAAAGGAAGCAATTTGAAATTTCCGAGATGTAACGAAGGGGGGAAAGTGGAAGTACCAACGCAAGAAAAAGCCGTGATAGAGAAAGGAATTGAAGAGTTGGTAGAAGTTAACGAAGATAATGAGCATTGCCAGGAGGCAGAAAAAACAGAGGCGGATTTAACTGAGAGAGCATTAAAAGCCATGAAGATGTGCATGAATAATGGAAGTGAGGCAGATTCTAATGAGACAGACGCGAATTATGCTACAAAACAAACTGAAAAGGCAAAAGGAAAATCAACAGAGGGAATAGTGGGAACAGAGAGTGGGCAAGAAGATGGACGAATAGAAAAAGCAATAGAAATGATTAAGATGGGTGAAAATGCTGATGATGAGGAGGACAAGGAAAATACGGATGAACTCAACGGTGTGAAAGCCCTTGATAAGAAGAAGGAAGTGGAGAATGAAGAATTCAAAATAGCTGAGAAAAAAGTTACTAGCACAATAGAGGTGCCAATGGATACCGTTGAGTTGACTGGAAAGGAAGAAGGTAAAGAGAACTTAGATAAGACAGCTGAAGTGGAAGAGGTAAAGCTATTTGAGGTGACAGGAGGAGGAGATGGAGGTTTGGAGGATAAAGAGTCAAAAGTAAAGCAAAATGGGGTTGAACCCAAGGAGGTAGTGATAGACCCCATCGAGATCAATGAAGAAGTAGAAGGCGAAGAGAACTTCATTGATAAAGTTGAGGTGGAGATCAAATCAGATGCGACAACAAAGGCGGAACCAAAGGAAAAGCAGTTAGAAGAAAGTGGCAAACAAGAGGTTAGTGTCACTTATGAAGAAATGGAAATTTTTGAGATGGATGAAAATAAGAAGGGTAAAGAAAGCTCAAGCGCGATAGTCTGGACTGAAGCGGTGCAACCAGTTTGGGAGGAGGGATTACCAAGGGAGGAAGAATCGGAAATGGAGATGAGGCATTGCCACGAAGAAGTGGACGTAAAGGAAGAGACATCTGTTAGTAGGAAGAAGTCAGAAACTAATAAAGCTGAATTGATTGATAAGGCGCAGCCGCAGGAAATTGAACCCGGTGAAGAGTTATTGGTGAAAATTGAGGTAGGTGAATTGCCTGAGTTGAAGCTTGAGGAGGAAGAAGTGGAAGTTGACAAATTTCAGGAGCTGGACGTGGGGATGCAATTAAAGAGAGATGTGGAAAGTCAAAACGAGATGGGTGAAGAGGAAAGTGTGAATAAAAGACCAACCAGGCAGCAAGAGTGCAAAAGAGACAAAACGGCGGCAAAGTTTATTTTACCAGCGGAAGTACAAACTGCGGAGCTCGTTATGAACACGACGGCAGCGGAGGAGGAGGAGGCAGAGCACAACAGCGATTTAGTGTGATGAGTTGGGGTGTTTTCATTATATGATATCCTGTTGAATCATTAAAGACTAGTTTTAGATTTTACAATATTTTGCCCAAACTGGCAATTATCTTTGCTAAGTAGAGCCCTTCATTTCATTGTTAGCATTTCTTCCGCCGTAGTAAAAAGTACTATTTAGTGGGTTTTGGGCCGATGATCCCTTATTCAAGCATTTAAAAATTCAGGTTCGTAATTTTCTCGTCTGGTACTTATGCAGCATAAATGCAAGATAAAAACTTTGTATTCGGGGCAAATTTACTGCGGTTTATAAAACTGTGCTTTACTGTTACGTCACACTTTGTTTTCAGCAGTGAGGAGTAGTAAAAGCTGAATTTTTTAGCATCGGATGATGATGATGGATAATTTTCATAGTAAAGTTTCAAATACACCTACTTGCACTCGTAGTAGTATTTGGCTTTGAACCTTCCCTGATATATTTGCGATTTTTCGGGCCGAAATGACATCTCAATACCTTTCGACTTGTAAATACTAGTTAAGACTTTTAACACTTGAATTGACTCAATGGTCTCTTCATCGTAAATCACTATGTTTTGTAGTACTAACTTGGGGAATAGCTGAATACATTCCCAAAACCGACCAAATGGGGATGTTTGAGGTACTTAGCAGACTGCTCACTTTTGCCATCTCTTCGAGGAAATAATGGAACCAGAGCACTAGGTATTCAAGCAGCCAAAACAATAATGCAATTTAACGGAGATATATCTCAAAGATTGGGGTAAGACTATGCAAGTAGCCTGATATGGCTAATGTTCGTTGTTCACTGCTCATTTGTTTAATAAGGGAGCTTAACTTCCGCAATTTTGCCTTGGTTTGGAACCATTAACCTCCCTCAACTTCTCTATTTCAGTGGCAAAATCACCTTATAAGCTAGCGCATACCCAAGAGCGCAAAACACCCACATCCATTTTTATTGCTGACTCTCTACAAAGGGGAAAAAATGGGAACGCAGCTCTAAATTGCATTCCGATGTAAGTTTTGTGATAACTCCATCGGAACCCTAGCGTTTCCACCCACCAATTTGGCGGCCTTGAGTGACTTGCCAAAAACTGCTTCAAGGTATAATATGTAGCATGAGAATTCTTCTCTCACAAAACGGTATTCTTCTTGCTGCCCTCAAGAAGCATACAATTCCTCACTTTACGCGACTCAAGCCACACAGCCCTTATACAAAGACGAAAAAGAAAGGAAGCCGGATTTCGCGAAGCACACTGTGTACTCTGCTTTAAATAAACAACCACATTTCTCCTAATAGGAAACAGATATTTTACTTCATTGTTAGAATGCATTGGAGAAGTTGACCCAATATTCTCTAACTTCGGTTGTTTGAGTAACCGCATGGTATTGTAGAGCCCCGAGATTTCCAGAAGGCACTAGGCCTACTGGTATGGCCCAAAGGCCAGCCCACCCAGCGTGGTACAAAGGCCAAGTCAAAAGTGGCTCCGTACATAAAATTGAAAGATAAACAACCATCGTATTACAGTATATTGTGGGCTCCGCTTCAACAACAAGATGATTCCAAGTGTAAACAAATGGGATACAATTTTGGAAGCAAATAACTCACGACTGAATGCCGTTCGACTCTGTTTGGTGGGAGTATTCTACCCTGCAATGAGTAGGTGGAAGGAGACAAGGTCACTCACCGCATGGTACAATACTCATACTGGAGCAGAGTAAAATCCCGGTCAAAGGGTTAGTTGCATCCCTGAGAGGTCGGCAAGTGCTGGTCCAGCGATGGCACTTTTTATGGTGGGCCGAAAAGCGTTGCACCCGCAATTGCGGTGCCATCGATTTCCAATGCACTCAGTGCTGGCCTCACCCCTCGGTTAACCGAACCAAACACGGTGCAATTGGTGGTGCACGCTGCCATGGTAGTTGACCACCAATCTCTCTTTTAGCTTCTATTTTTCCGCCTGATCTACCATTTTAGCACTTCGGTGCCTGTCATCAATTTGAGCACTGCGTTATAATGTGTTCAGGACTAATTTTGATGACCTCGGTCATTCTATTACATTATTCCACCTAGTTTTCTGAGGATTTGGGAAGTCAATCTAAATTCCTGAAGCTTGGCAAATATGGCAGTCGTTACGATCGCCTGTAGGCCTTTGCCTCAAAGCTAAGATAAGTAAGCGCCCTTTATATGAGAATCCCTCCACTAAAATGGATGTGAAACTTGTAAATTACATTGTCTAACCTGTATCATCACGAAGATAAGAGAATTATAAATGAGAGCTAGCTCAACCGTGGCCATTAAGATCCTTCTTATTTGTGTCATTTTGCTTATTTGAGCAGCTATTTTTGATAGGTATAAAACTAGGCTCAGTGATCTTCTTCAAATGCTCTCATAATGCTTACTGCAAAAAATGCCAAAAGATATTTATAAAATCGTGAAAAGGTCAGGTGACTAGGTTTTAATGTAGCTTGGCGTGACTACATTGTTACGGGTTTATCATACGCTTCGTAAAAGCCACGACTCCGGCGAACATGATGTGCCCGGGTATATGATTTGGCAACAGGTGCACGCATGATCGTGCCACAGCCACTGCGATCGTCACCGGTGGAATCACTTCCCGCACGCCATTTCCATACCTCAGCCGCTATATCGTGGCCGCTTAATACTCAAGCTCTACCTTAAAATAATCCTTTAGTGGGGGCTAACGGCCTCTTGGGATTTTACATTTTCTGATATTCTTATTAAATGACTGTCATTTTGTTCAAATTTCAGATGCATTTTGTAATGCTTTTGCTGTTTTCATGTCCCTTTCAGAGAGGAGGCAAGGTCGTAATTCGAAGCTGGTGACAGGGTCGTCGTCTCCCGTGCCTAAGTGCGGCTGCGGTTTCTCCCCCCCTAAACATTGTATGTGTTCTCCTGATCCATTTCCCCCTAGTAAATATGTCGAAATTAAATCCACCGGCTTGCTCAAAGAGCACTAGGAATAGGGAAGAGGGGACCTGTGAGTCTCACCCTACGTTTTGGTATAAAAAAGGAGAAGGTGATCTGGCTTTTCTCCCACCTCGATCTGTCCGTGTTACAGTCATCCCTAATGCCTAAAAAAATTTGCGGACCTTAAAATGTGTCTTAGTCCTATCTGGGTAGGTTATTTATTACTATTCATTCAAATATTGATAACGAATTACTTGCAACTTTCCACATATTTAGACTGCAACTGTCGTTAAATGTTATAACTAAGATAAGTGAGTCATACCATCAGCAGTATTGCAGGGATTTCGCCCTATTTCAAGATCTTCTTCATTCCCATATTTGTCGGTGCATCTAATCACTGCGCATCGCTGGTCTCATTGAGGGCTCGAGTTCGTAGGTGTCGCCTCTAAGCATTTGCTATGTAGGTTGGTGATGAATTCAACTGCCAATAGCAGTGAAACAATCATCTGAGGATGAACTAAAAACGCGGAGAATAAATTGTCCCACATGACAGGATGAACGCAATTTCAAACAATATAGGTTTGTGAAAATTTAAGGCATGGGTTTTAGAATAAGTTATCACATTATACTGTCTTCTTTACTTTACAGCCAAAATTACATATGTAAGTTGTGACTTTGCCAAAGCCATTTATTCCGTATTTCTGAGGAAATGATCAAGCCCCCGTGAGGGCATTTTAGATTACGCTTGTTCAGAATCACACCAATATTCGATGCATTTAGCCGAAACATACAACCAGTGGAGCGATTACTGATTAACTCACGCCTAAACTTAGTTCGCTCACTTTATGGCCGTAAGTCCCTCGATTAAATCTTAGCTAAACTTTATGAGAATTTAATTTTGAAGCAACATAATGTGTAGTGCACAGGTCGCTTGATTTACTCCGCGAGCACCTAAGTCGTCGTAGATTATAATTTTCGCCCGGCGGCGCGGTCTCTGGACCATGCCAGTAGCATCTCAGCGTTTATGTTCGTTATTAACATTTTTTGCCATGCTACCAAGACTTCTCCCCACTTCGGGGAAGACACGGGGGCTGCAGTGCTACCATCATCGTAGGACTAAGCATATTTGGAAACTCTACCGTTTGCATACGCGACTCAAAATCTAGCTTTTTATTTTAATTCCGCGTAAGCAAAACTGATGTACTAACTCGATTATTTGTTTAACTCTCGATTTTAGTAACGGACAACTGATGGCTCCGCCTTCGTGTCTCTGTCGGACGGCCTAACTTCGGGCCAGGCCAGTAGCTCCCGAGCCGTTCTGTACGCCGAAAGAGCATATTCCGCACAAGCATTATCTTCTTTTGTCTTCAAGGAAATCGCAGAACTGTGGGTCGAGGCTCGTAGATCACCTCTTTTCTGGTCCAAAAACTCTTGTATTGCGTACCGAGACCTCCCTGAAGACAATGCTCCTGCAGAATATTCATATTTGGTACAGAGAAGGCACTTGAGCTACTGGCATGGTTTGAAGGCCACCCCACCAGACGTGGTACAACGGCAAAGTCAAAAGTAGCTCCGCATCCAAAACTGATAGGCAAACAACCATCGTACTACATAGTCCCTTTCCTCTTTTGAGCGTCGTCCCTGGGGCTCCCCTTGGTTAACCTCCCGCGTCAGCCGTCACAACGCAGTCGGTACTGTAAAGAAACACTCGCGATCCAGCCGTGCCAGTCATCAAATTTCAATGCAACTGAGGGGATATTTGACCGCATTGTTACTGATCCCTCTCAGCAATTTAGCTGGATCTGGAGTTAGGTCCGGTTTAGGAACTTGAATCAGGAACGGGAAATTGTGCTGGCCATCATGCGTGTCCATAGACAGATGTAGACAAACTAACCTAAAAGTAGATTTGTGTAAAGAAGAACGGGATTTAACACAGGTCCGTGGGAGTAGGGTTTTGCGTCTGTTCCTCCCTGCCACGTTGTTCTCAATTTGGAGCTGCCCAGGCTCTTTTCAGCTAGTAAAGAAATGGAGGAGGTATCGCGAATTCACTTTATTAACAGCTTCATGCAGGTACGGTAGGGGAAGTCTGTAGGGTAACTTCCAGACGGTTCTCGGCTAGTGTAGCTCCAGTTGTTAGTAGTTTTCCTGAAGAAAACGGGACTGGGATGGATGCCGAAGGTATACGTCAATTTCAACCCTTCTGTTTGGGGTCATTGCCATTCTCCCAACCGTAGCATATATACCTCTTCCGCTCCGCTAAGGTTTATCACACAGCAGTAAAAATCAGGATAGATGTCGTATAGGATCGGGTTCGCACTCTGCTGCCACCAATGTAGTGCCCCGAGAATTTCCTGAAGATGAAGGAAGATGCAACACACGAACAGAATATATATATTCAACACAGAGAAGGTTTTTGGACTACTGACATGACCCGAAGGCCAGCCCACCTGGAGTGATACAAAGGCCAAGTCAAAAGTGCCTCATCGCCAACACCGAGAGATAAACAACCATCGTATTACGCTTAGAACAGCAAGGTAGATTCGGCTTCGTCATGTTTACTGGGAAAAGTAAATGTGGGTAGCTAGTATAATTTCAAGGGGCTGTGGCCACGGAACCCTTCTTATGCTTACAGGACTTTGACTCCTCGGTCATTAGGTTTGATTTGTAGGCCCTCCTCCTAATTAAAAGGAGAATTAAAACAAAATAAGTATTCACAGAATACTATATTATTTAAAAAGCAGCTATAGGTAAAAATAGTTAAAGCGCAAAACTATATTAGTAAGCTGACATCCTTAGGTAGGTTTTGATTTGACTATGCATTCTTAGGTGTTATTAGTCGTCGGTCGCCGAATCATCAAAATTGGTATCCTGGGGTTGAAGTTTCTGCAGCTCCTATTTTGACCTCATGATCAAATCGGCATCTCATAGTCTATTTCCCCTAACTCTCTGTTTCAATTTACCAAACTGGTCCCTAAATATAAATAAAACTGCTGTTCAAGCATATACTCAACAGTATTTTAACACTAATTATTGTATGACACTATTGGTAAAATTTTGTGCTTGGAATGAAATCGCTTATTTATATCCTTAAGCACAGCTTATAACTTCTTTGTAAAAATGTGTGGTTTAGGTTTCTTATGTTTTGACTATTTTATCTATCATTTACGCGATGTCAGGACAATGTTTGAATCCCCCAATGACCTTGAAATGCCCACTCCCTTCCCTTTCTATTGGCTTGACGCTGACCCGCCGCTCTCGGTGGCCTTTCCTTACTTAGGCTAGTGGGTCTTGACTTGGTATGGGGGGTTAAACGCCTGGTTTCCATCTTCACGAATACCACATGCTTCTCTCTCATGTCTGTCCTGGTGTATTGTTCAGTTTGCCACAAATACAGACTTTCTGGCCGTGTATTTGAAGAACATTTAATTCTAGCACATTTTGGCCTTTTAATATATTTCCAGTTTAGTACCCAGTTTTATCTTTGCGAGATCATTGCAACCAGGCCACTCATTAATACATTCCACACCAAATTAAGTAAGGATTCAATCTTGCGGGCTGATACAAAAGTTCTGCCAAGCAGTTTCTCAGTACCATTGAGTCATACATTTCCCAATAAATTGTATTAGACGTACATTCGTCACCCCTTAGTTGTTTTCATCATCTTACGCTTTATATACTGTGTGTCTCCTAGGCAGTTACTATACATGCTTTAAAAATGGATTTATTTTGTAGTTGGGATATTAGGTGCTTTATGTGTTTTAGACTAACCCACCTCCATTTGATGGTAAGTCAGTTATGTCATTTCATTTTTCTCCTCCAGATTTTACAAAGCGAAATACATCGCCCTGCAATTGTTCTACTGGTTGTAATGAAACCATTCTCATTTTGGTTTTTCAGCCTAATGAGCGCCTCAACGAAATTAGCCAGTTTGATCCTGTCCAGATCGGCATTGAAATGACTGAAGACATGACAATGTCATCATTTGATTCACCCGAAGGTTGGTGCTGACTATTTGGTATAACATCGGTAGTTTTCATGCGAGTCAGCTATTTAAATAGTTTGCACGTCTTCTTAACATTCCGAGATTATGCATGTTTTCTTGATGTACTGGTTGCTATATTTCAAGGTCGTGGACCACAGCCCTATTAAATGATGTAATCATTCACTAATCTATTTATGAAATACAGCTATGGCCTAAGTTGTTTCGAACATCAAGAACTGTCACTGGTTCCGATAACATTACCGCATTTGCAACATCCGTTGTTTGCGTGTTCTTTGCTTTTAAATTTCCTATTTTTACCGACTAAGCAATACATTTCAGAATGTACAATGTTTTGGGTTTTATTCGTAAGCCTCATTTCCATAATTACAGGAACTTCAAACGAGTTGGACCTTGAGCCTGTGGAATGGCGTTCTTCTTTATCGAGGTATATTTCGGACTTGATTGCTAATTTTGATTCACGAATAACCCTCTTCATCAGTAGGATTAAAAACTAGCGTTAACGTTGCTCCTTCCTTGCATTTTGTAAGTCCCTCTACATTCACAGCACACTACCTTGAAATTAATCTATTCTAACTACATGAAATTGCAAGGGAACCTAATTGTTCATACCTTTCGTCAGTTTCGCTACCAATGGAAAAAGCTATCAACAAAACCAATGTCAGAGCTTCCCGTCCTCATCAGCTTTCACATTGGAATCCAACGGTCCTATGGAAGCTATGGGAACTGAAGAAGATTTTAATGCTTTTCATAGAACTCTATCGAGTAGGTCATTCGTGATATCAGAGATTAAGCATGCCATTTGAACCGTCCCCACTTTACTAATCTCTAATGGCTCTTTCTGTGTGCTTTCACTTTCTACAAGATCATTTGCTTCGTTTTTTCGATGATCAGCTAATTTTAAGGCACCCTTACATTTCTAGAATAAGTAAGTTTTCCTAATGACTATGCTTGTAAGTGGTGGGCCGAGTAAAAGTACCTTTCATAACTTCCCCAATTTATTATTCGATTCACATTTGTGAACCAAATAATTAACTATATTCCGACTTCAGTATGGGTCCTTTAGTCGAGCGCTGTGCAATCAACTGTTCGACTTTCCTTTCCGAAGTCATTTTCTTTTAGTTGATGCACTCTTCTATGATGAATTCGGGGCACCTGACTTTAAGGAGGACCTTACGAGTGAAGTAGCCCTTTTTCACGCCTGTGAACATCTCATTGGCGAATTAGAGGCCTCAACTTTCTCCTCTCGACTTCCCAAATCCCTAGAGCACGCCGAGAAGGTACTCGTAGAGGCCAACAACTTACAATCTTTTTATCTCCCTTCACCACTTTCCAGTCTTGCCTCCAGCCTTCTACGCTTCTCCTCTGTCCACAACGTGACAACTCTACAAAGGGTATGCCTCAAAGTGCCCACTTCTTGGTGACACTTTTTCCGGTTCGTACATTTAGTCGTGTCTATTTATGTTTCAGGTACAGTGCCGCCTTCGCCGAGTTAGGTCTTATGAATGTCTTCCCCATGACTCTCATCTGGATGGTAGTGGGTTCAGCGAAATGGCGACCAATTGTGCCAGTGAGATCCTCCAGCCGTGTCAGACGTCCCTCGTGGCTGGTTGTCTTGTTCGCGCAATGGTGCAGGAGTCATTTTCTCGTTTCTCTCCACTTCCTTTACGAATACGACGGCTACAGGAACGTCTCGCCTCCATGTCTGACACTGACTGGATCGCTGCACGCCCATATTTTTTCTTCCGACTGCATCCGGAGGCATATTTTGGCAACATTTCCGTTGACTATCACTTTAATTCTTCTCACAGGCAGGCAATCTCTACTCGCTTTGTAGTTCACGTCCACTGTGTCTCCAAATCTTGGGGCTCTTTTGTTTGGTAGGCTTGGACTTCCAAAGATCCTGAGTCTCTCTTCGCTGTGTGAATCGGATTCCCTTACCAAGTCTAGGCAAATCAACAACAATAGCGGGACTGATCCACCCCC
The DNA here is from genome assembly GCF_000524195.1 of Echinococcus granulosus. NCBI lineage: Eukaryota > Metazoa > Platyhelminthes > Cestoda > Cyclophyllidea > Taeniidae > Echinococcus > Echinococcus granulosus. The sequence goes on from NW_020170441.1 coordinate 55,373, forward strand.
GTCATTCAGCACACCGACGGTGGCGACCGCCTCCAATCAGCGTCATTTCCCAGTGGGTGTTGAAAATTTCTTTCGCAATACCTCCACAGAACAGAAGGACGCTACTATCAGCGGTAGTGGTGATGGTGGACCCAGTCGTTTAATATCAAAGCGTCTCATTATTAGTCCAATCATTCCCAAAGAAAGGCCCGTTCACTTTTTTTTGGTTCATCCTTCGGTTTCATACTGAGTCATATTCCCACATCTTTTGTACCTTTAGGAGGAAGGGGATTCTGCTGAGCCAACGAAACTGCTGCTTTGGGTGCGGTGTTTTTGTAGAAACAAGTACGTTGATGTCTTACTGTTAGGATCTTTTTCTTACATTGTGTGCTTAATTCCGCCATCATGACGATGCAGTTTCTAAAGATGGGTTCGTTTTGATCCTTTTTTCAACGTAAACAAACAAATTTATTTCAGCTTCCTCACGGTGCGCTATTTCACGGATGGCTCACTGTTTGGCCTTCATTTCATGGGAAACACTTCAAGCATTGCCTTATTTGTTAGTGTATTTATGCGAGCGCGTGCTGTCTCCCATTTATCTGTAGCTAAATAATATCAAAGAATGCCCTAAATATCTTATTGAATCGTTTGTTTTTTCCATCAAACTGTAGTTGAAACTTCAAAGCTATTTCATCCTCCAAAATTACATTTAGTTAACGTCGCTTTTGGTCGTGCCTAATTTTCTTTTTAAACGCTTGTTCAGTGTATCACTGAGAGTTTTTCATGCAAATGTGTTGACTCCTCTTTCCGTCAACGGGCTTTTTGGCAACCATGATTTTCCAGTTAATGGTCTCAGGATCCTTCTATGCGCTCTATATTGTAGAAAATCATTTTACTTGTGTGGTTTTTGATTGAAATGCTTCGCATTGTCAACAGGTCATTTGGATTGATCATCGTTTTTTTTTCACTGTTAAACGTCGGTTTAGTTTTCATATCCTATGCATCAGTTGGTCATTCCCCTTGAGCGTTGGCTCACCAAACCAAATCTGGATGTATTTATCTGTGTACGCAGGATACCTGAGGAGTATGCGTTTCTGTGAGTACTTTGGTCGATTCTTCTGCTGTGTGTGCCATGCGAACACGCTGATGGTGGTGCCGGGGGCTCTGCTGCATGCCTGGAGTGGTGCCATGTACCCTGTGAGTAAGTTCGCGCGCGACATCCTCGTCCGCGCATACAATCGTCCCCTCCTCCACTCCACCGATTTTGGAGCTGCCATCCGTCGCAATCCCCCTTGGTCGCTTCTGGACGCTTTTCAACTCCGACGCCAGGCCATGGCCATCATTCCTTTCCTCAGGCTCTGTCCCGATAGTAAGCACTTCACTCCTCTTGCTGAATCCCGGTACACTTCAAGAATCTACTGCTATCCTGTATTCCGATTTAAACAGCCCTCAGATTTATTACATCGCTTTTTCGTAAGCAGTCGATACGGTCCTTCAATGTAATTTTTACAAAACCCCACTTTGTGAAGCTACTTCAAAATTGTTCATCCTCCTTACTTATTAGCCTGATAAAGTGCTTTTTAATGAGCCACTTCTTTGGCTATAGTGATTGAATGCGTCCGCATAACAATTCAAGAAAGGCTGTAATTTTTTTGTGCAATTTTTCTGTCCCCACATGAACAAAATTTCTTGTTGTCCCGTATTAGCTACCCTGGGTGTTCTGGTCGTTCTCCCCCATTACTAAAGAATGAAGTGGGGATTGTTGGCCTTAAAATCGTTGCGGTCAAATGCTGACAAAGTAGGCTTTACTTTTACTAAATTACTTTAGCCTTGCACATGACTTGGTTTAGTTTTGTATTATGTCTGAAAGTATCAGCAACGTGGGTTCAAAGTTTTATTGTCATGAGTTTTCGCTTCAGAGGTAGACTTGTGATCTCTTTCAACATAGCGAGAATACTAGCTTGAAATGAACCCTTTTTAATTGTGTTGGAAGCTCCATTGTTGCTAGCATCCTTGTAAACTATACTTTCGAAAGATTTCACTGAATTCATAGCAAGGCTTCATCGCATTAGCCTTGTGGTTTTCATTAACTCAGTGTTTTAGTCAGATGGGCGAGTGCGCTTTAGGAGCATGATTTTCACCACTTCCTAGCTTACAATAAGGGATGCGGTAGTCTCACTTCCATTCGTATTGCAGGCTCCAATGTGTTGGCCAAGGTGGACAAGTTGCCCATGCACTGGGTAACCTGTGCAAACAGGTGGAGTCTGTCGGACCTCGTATCGCTAGCTAACTCACCAGAGAGCTCGGCCCAAAGCATGTCGGGGTGCCTACGCGCAGTGCTGGAGTCCTGTGTGGCACACCTTTCCCATTGTCTGCGTTGTCGCGCCAGGGGTCACCTTTGTGAGGTATGTCACACCGGACGCGTCCTCTTTCCCCACTTTGGTCAGGCAGACACGCTAGTCTGCTCTGACTGTGGTGCCTGCTTCCACCGCGCCTGTCTTGCGGCGTTGGAGACAGTAGCGTCAAGGGGGCCGAAGATAGCGACGCCTCTTGGACTGCGCAATGGGGACCCTGACCGTCGTTCCTGCCCTCGTTGCATCCGGTTGCGTAGACGGCGCGAGTCGGCTGACACTCCCCTCACCTCCTAGCGATTCCCTCTCCCTCTACTTCTTTGTGTACATAAGATTTTTCGCATCATTTTTTCATTGTGATCAATATAATTTTGTCTGGATCTCAAACTTAAGTTCAAGTATTTCAATCGAAAGACCCATCGGATTGAAGTGATTGTATACAAAGCATTTATGCAACGGGATCAACACCACCTAGCTGGTCTTCGACTTTGATGAGGTGTGCTGGGTTGGCGTTATAATCGGTTCAATCTCCCCGGCGCTCTAGCCAGACTCCCCTCCCGCACGAGAGGGCCGCCCTCTCATCCGGTCTGGTTCTTCCAATGCGTTCAGACCAAACGATCCAAGTCGCTCGTTTCCTGAAGTTTGTGAATTCAGTACCATGCCTACGGCTCTGTAGACATGCACTGAATCGCATTTTCCAAGGTAGTGGACTTCATGCCCACAAACTAGCAACATTTGCGACTTTCAATGATCAACTTGGTTTTGAAGTGCACAAAGTGTTAATTTCGCGTTAACATAAGCTCTGGCATGGGTATGCATGCGAGGTAGAAGTGTTCGTAAAAAATCGAGATGTCCACATTTCGGCTCTGATTTATTCGAAGCATTCCAAAAAGACCCAGCCCAAACCCTCGGCCTGCCAACGCCAGATAAAGAAGTGAAAAGCTACACAAATGTCTAAAATCTTTAAGACCGTACTTTTAACTAGCACATCATGGCAAAGTGTTGAACTATCGGATTTCGTTTGGTAATGCTTTGGTTGCTGTTTAGTTCTGAGGGCACCGAAGCCCTCAGGGGTTGCACTTCCACTCGACGACATGCCAGTAGCCGTTCAACATTAGTGAGTGTTAGTAATATCTATTTTGCCATGCTAACATGACGCCTTACGACTTCCCAAAAGTCTCAAGGCACTACACTTCCCACAAACTGTAATTTTGCCCTTAACATTGCTAATGTGACACGATATGCGACTTTTAAGGAATGTCTTTGGGTATGGATTAGACCTGGAATGAGAGTCCTGAAGAAATTCTGCACAGAAGAAAAGCATTCAATTGAGTGCACTACATTTAATCCAAGGTTCCAGTACTTGTAAAAGAAAGGAAGGCGCATCATGATTAGTGTAGCGTCCAGAGCCTTCTCTGAATACGAAAGAAGACATACTGCTCGGGCAAAGAGAAGGTACTAGGGTTGCTGGCATGGACCGAAATCCAGCCCATCCGGTGTGGTATAATGGTCAAGTCAAAAAAGTGGCTCCTCACCGAAGCCGAGAGTTAAACAACCAACGTTTTGCAGTAGCATTGTGTTAATGCTACTGTAATAGGTTGGTAGTTTAACTCACAGTTTTGGTGAAAGGCCCACTTCGTGTCTCGGCCAATGTACCTTCAGCAGGTGGGCTGGCCTCTGGGCCATGCCAGTAGACCAAATACTTCTGTGTTGAATATGCATATTCTGCACAAGTATTATGTGCTCTTTCGCATTCATGGAAATCTCCGGGAGGCACAATAGCGTATTGCCCCGAGACTTCCCCAAATGCAAGGTTTAACAATAATACTAAGGCAGAATATGTTTTACAGAGACCGCGAAAATATGACAAGTGAACAAATGGTAGCAGTATTCCAATATAGTGAATGATTACTTTCCTACGACTGCGTGCAGCAATATGCATGTGTATAATCTGTGCTTAAGTCTAAGTACTGCTATTTTCATATTTTCGACTTGTAACATTAATCACAGAATTTCATACACGTTTACAGGTTTGCCTACAATAGAACTTTTTCTTTAATCTAGGAAATCCTTTTGTTATACTTAAATTTTACCTTTTTGGGCAATTCTATACACATCCACCTTTTAGTGGTTTTAACCGGCGTCTCTTAGGCGGGCCCTTCGACACCCTCTGCACGTTTTTGGGAATGGGTAAAAAGACGAAACATGGGAAGAGTCGGAAGGATAAGTTCTACTTTCTGGCCAAAGAAACAGGTGACATCTGACAGTGCAAACATATTCTGTAGGACTTAGAGCAAGATCAGCCTTCAAACTGATTCAATTAAATCGTCGGTTTAATTTTCTTGCTTCATCCAAAGTTCTGATCGATCTTTGTGCGGCACCTGGTGGCTGGATGCAGGTTGCTGCAAAGGAAATGCCTGTGGGAAGTCTTGTTATTGGTGTCGATTTGGTGCCAATCATGCCTATACCCAACTGCAAATCCATTGTTGCCGATATTACCACAGAAAAATGTCGTCAGGTAACATTTAGTCTTCATTCATGAGTTATGCATTTAGTTACTCAGAGCCGCAATTTTTAACAACAAAGCTGATGTTGTTCTACATGACGGTGCTCCAAATGTTGGGACGGCATGGACCGTTGATGAATATAGCCAAGGTTTTTGTTTTGTGGTTTAGTAATTGTAATTAGCCGCTCTATGTTTGAAGGCATTTGCGTTAGCCACCGAGTTTTTGCGTAAAGGTGGCTGGTTTATCACGAAGGTCTTTAGAAGTCGTGATTATGAACCTCTCAAATGGGCTGTTTCCCAATTCTTTCGTAAAGTCAGAGTTCTGAAGCCCGAAGCCTCTCGTCAAGAATCAGCAGAAATCTTTCTTGTTGGTCAGGGTTACTTGGATCCTTCTTCAATTGACCCCAAATTTCTTGATCCAAAACACGTATTCGGCGAGATAGAAGTGTCCAAATCTCGTGAATCTGTGGTCTCTTCCCTCCTTAAACTAACAAACAAAAAGAAGTATGCGTTTTACTCATATTTATCAACTGCATTTGATTTTTTTTAATAGTACTTATTCGTGGCTGGAAATTTTAATATCTTAATAGTGTTGACAACTTTTTCGCCATGTACTTCAGTTATTCAGCGTTGTCCCCCACTTTTAGGAAAGCCGAGGGATATGATGATGATAAGTTATACAAAGAAACACTGTTATCTGAGTTCATGGAATCGGACGATCCCCTTAACTGCTTGGCTAAGACAAACAAGGTTTGTTGGTGTTTTAACACCTATAACCTTTTAGGTTATAATTGATCGTGAAGATCTTATTAGTCATCCGCTGACGCCTTCGTTTGTTGCAGAATGCTTGGCGGATATTCAGGTGTTAGGCAAAGCTGACATAAGGTAACGCGCAATCCCAAAAATTAGGTATTTTCCATACAGGATGCTGCTTGCGTGGCGAAGAAAACTGCTGGCTGCTTTGAACGCTGAGAAAGAAGCTACTTTGTCAAAGTGAGTAATGGCCATAGTGTTTTTAATAGTGTCTCTAAATAATGACCTGTTTTTTTGTTAAGAGATGAGAAAGAACCTCAATTGAAGGTTGATGAGGCTGAGGAAGAGGAGGATACACAACGCGAGGTTGAGCGTCTCTTAAAGGAAGAGCAAAAAACTACTAAAAAGTGGGTTACATTTGAACCTAAATAATTGCTTCGCTTGAAAAATGTAACGTCATATATATATTGGCAAATTTTTAATAAGCTGTTCCGAATAGTGGAAGCTAATCTCTCCAGGGTTTTAGGGGCCTCTTCTTTTTATGTAATCAGACGTGTTTGTTTATAGCAAGCTCTTTAAATGTCTCTCGGGTCACCATTGAAGGCGTAATAAAGCATATGGAACTACTGCAACGATTTATTTTCTGGGAGGGAAAAAGATCAGACTGTAGACATGTAGGTGCTCGTGCTACCAAAGGTTTAGCAAAACTGTGGCGACTGAAGCGCTGGTATAGTATTTGTTTGAAATATATTGTTCGACTAAGACAGGATTGTTGGAATTTGTCGTAGTACCTTTAACGATCTTGTTCCTCCAGGCGTCTCAGGGCTGTTCGGAAGGCGAAGCGCAAGCTTGCTGAGCGTATAGTTCTCAAAATGGAGCATCCAGGTGATATAATAGAACAAAACAGCGCGGGGGAACTTTTCTCCTTAGCTTCGATCGGTGGACGGGATCTTGAAAGCTTGGAAAGTGTGGAGAAAGATCTACTTGAAAAGACAGGGCACTCAGCCGCGGATCTGTTCATTTTGAAGAAAGAGAAGGCCGCTAAACGTGAAATACTTCGCAAGCGGGAGGAAGATTTCCGCCGTGCCGTAGAGGGCGGAGAGTACTTGCGCTTCGAACGCAATACTGAACACGAGATTGACTTGGGCGTTCTAGAATCCACTCGACGTAAGTTGTCTTTCTCTACTATGCTTTTTTGCTTACCATTCACGTGGCTAACCTGATCTCGAGTTGTTTTTCCATCCAGCTACTAACACACATGAGCATGATGACATCTATCTGAGCTCCAGCGATGATGAAGATGGTGGTAAAGATAGTGATGATAACGTTGATGAAGATAAACGTGGAGAGCTCGCTCTCGGTAGTGGCGACAATCGTAGCGCCAGTGATGAGCGTGAGGATCTGGATTCGTATGAGGCTTCAGAGGAAGAAGACGAATATGCCAAAGCGTTGGTCAAAGAGGCTTCTTTAAAAAAGAAGAAAAGTGGGCCCTCTCTCCTCATCGACCTCGATCCTACTGACGAGGAAAATAAGAGGGATAGGAAAATTGAGGCTTGGTGTATTTCGACCGAATTAAAGGTAAGTTATTTACTGCTTAATCAAGAACTTCCAATGGTCGTACTAGTTTATTGCGCATTTGTTCGTGACTCTCATGGCACGTATTTTTTGTTTCCAATCTATTCCATCTGCATATTTTTAAGACTGATTATTTGTATTGTATTTGTATAGCTCACTCCTTGATCGTTGGTGTAGTTGGAGCCTTCAGTTGTTTCCCACATCGTCCTTTCTATTTCTAACTACGTAATCGTCTGCATTAATTCAGGAGCTGATGGATGTTGACGAGTCTGGTAGCGATAAGGAGAGGTCAAAGGAGCCTAATCTCAAAAAGCAAAAGTTGAATCCAAGCCCCAAGAAGCGAGTCACTTTTGCTGATGACGCTGCTAGCAGTTCTGCGAAGGAACAGGAGGTGGAGCGAGCTGTCGATGGGTCTGATGAGAATGAATTGTCATCCGACACGTCTTCCACTGATGGCGAGGAGGCAGCTCGACCTCGTAAGTCCAACTCAGTCTTACCACTTCAATGCAATCTTCGTTCTTGGAATGCTTCAGCTTTACATTGGATGATGGTTCATGTGCACCAGAGTTACCAATTAATGTGGTAATATTTGGTTTGAGTTTACCACCCTTTTTTACGCTCATTTTTGCGTGTCAAAATATGCTCCTGGGTGATTTTCCGAAGTAACGGTTGTGCATATACTTTAAAATCCATCTGTTTTTGCTATAATAGGGTTGAAGAAAAAGAAACTGCGACGTCTTCGGCGCCCTCTTACCGCAGAGGAAAGGGCACTGGCCACACAACTGATTCAGTCGGCAAAAAGTCGTCGCGATCTTCTTGAGTGGAACTTCCATCGTTATCGATTCTTTGAAGAAGAGGCGAATCTTCCCGACTGGTTTGTCAATGAGGAAAAGAAGTATATGCGGAAGGCCCCACCTCTCGAGGAAGTATGTCTTATATCAGCCTTACTACCACTCCCATCCATATTACTTTTCTAACATTGCTGCGTACAGTCATTTATGGTGTAGTTGTCATACCTTATTTCCGATTAACTGTCTTCTGGTCTAGTAGGCGTCAAATGACAGGCATATCCGTAGTTTCCGTTCATTATATCACTTTGTGAATCGCGTACCAAGTTACCACTTTCCTTACCTCTACAGCCTAAAATTCTGACTGACAGACCGATCCAGGGCAAAACATTGAAAAAGGCGGAGGAGGCAAAAGCGCGAAAGAAAATGAAATTGGCCAAGCGTCTCGCCCGAGTTCGCAAACGTGCCGAAAATCTGCCAGATGACCTCACCAAGAAAGAGGCCTGGAGCAGAATGAAAGCGTAAGCACCCTCCTCACTCCCTAGTTCGCTGTGAAGCTAACGGATTCCTGTGGTTTTACCTCATTAAGAAATAACTCTGTAGACTTGAAGCTCTACTATGTACTAGGGCCCATGTCAATTATTTTGTTCTTCCTAAGGTGTGGTAATCTAGCGCAAACCGATTACCTCCGTACATGTACGCACATTCTCCATACTAAACGAAAGTCTTGGATTCCAGCCTTTGATCTCCAAACCTCTAACATCCTTTTGGAGGAAATCGCTAGGCGTTCGTTAATAAACTCCCGCCCCTTTTAGAATGTACAAGAACGCGGGTCTCCTGAAGAAGAAGCGACGACCCATATCCTACATTGTGAACACGAAGGCAGGTGCACGCAGCAAATCTCAGCCGATTCCCCGTGGTGCCAAGATTAAGCTCGTTGACCGACGCATGAAGTCAGACCTCCGAGGAAGAGCCAGGGCCGCAACGAAGCGAGGTGGGAAGAAAAGCGGCAAGAGAGGCCGCTAAGTGGTCGGTAATCCCATCCTTGTAAATACCCCCCGTTCCGCAGGGTACGCCTTCCCTTATCAAAATATAACTCCATTTGTAAACAGGACGCGGTTCGAGTGGGCGGAGTCAGTGGGTCCCCATGCATACGCTGTTAAGTATGCAAAGCAGACGTCACAAGCTGTCGGCTAGCGCATTATGTAAACCCAAGTTAAAAACAAGGATATACCTTTACAATAACCCTAGTTAGCAAACAAGCCGTTCCACAACAGTTTCTCGACAAACGTACATCATGCTCAGGCAAATGCCATCGACAATAAATTATGTACAAATAAGAAGACCGGGACAAAATCATTTCCCCTCCTGTTGCGCGCCGCCACCAGTCTGTTTCATGGCGGCATACGTCCTATAGTCGGTCATCGCCGAGGAGTATCCCAAGCCAACGCCTCGCTGTGTGTGCGTCAGAGTGCGTGACGTCTCGAACTCATGCTCCAGATTCCTGAAAAGGTCCGCTTGTTCTCGAGCTTGGTTCAAGGCCTCGTCCAAAGGTGCACCCTCTGCACCGTTACTATTGTCATCGTGGATCCCCATGAGTTTGCGAAATTTCGCGGCAGCAGCGGAATCGCCTTTTCCCGCAACCATCGAGGTCTTCTTCCACATCGTTGACTTAGCCTCCTTAAATTAAAAAAAGAATTTAGCGGTAGTAGCAAGTGACACAATTCGTTACCAGCCGATTTCAGCAAACCAAATTCGAATTCCGAATTTGATTTTTTGTAATGATCGTCACCTTTGCAAATGCACTTTTCAGTCTCAGCAGTTGACATGCTCGAAAGTTATTTCGATCAAGAGGCAGATTTATTTTAAAATCCAATTCGGAACTCGGTTTTAAGCTCCCTATTTTTATTGAAGAACATAAAATGGTATTCCCTGCTTCTTAAAAAGAAGGCAAAACGGGACTTATCGTACATTCCTTGAAAAAGAACACATCGACGATCGTCCACAAAGGAGACCTCTCAAGTCCATGGCTGAAGCGGGGGTGCTGTAGCAGTGCTAGGCTCATCGCTGGCCGTCAACTCTAGCCGCTTGACGGTATCCGCTTGAAAATAAATGTAAGCGCAAGGGGACGAACCCTTAGTGATCTCGCTCTCATTTTTTTTCGGAGAGAGTAGGTACACGCACATGTGACATGTCGTTACTATTATTACACAACAAAACTGGTCATGCAGAAGGGAGACTCACCTCTTTTGCCTCAGCCACCGGATCGGATTTCCTGGACCAGAGAAGTTTCCGTTTCTGCTGCTGTTCGGCGAGTTTGGCAGCATTCACTGACATTGGATTATAGAAGCTCGGTAAGTTTGCAGCAGCTGCCGCGGCCTCTGCCTTTGCACGAACCTGCGTCATTTGCGTCGCCTGTATGCGTGCGAGAACCTCCTGAGGTGTACTTTCACCTAGAAAACCAATGCCAATAAGTAGAGGTTTAAGAATAGCAAGTCTTTAAAGTGCGCACCGAAGCCTGGTGGGAAAAGCCATTAAAAAGCCGTCCTACTGAGTGGCAGTAGCTGGGCTTCACTGAATGCTGAGCACTGAGAATAGGGAATGAACATACTCGGTTTCACTGCGGACGCCATGATCGCAGATGCTTTGTTCACAGCTTCTAGTTTTGCTGCTATAGGATCAACCGGCCTAACAGCTTCCTGAACCTATGGTGTGAAAAAAATAAACCGGGAATACCTTACTAATGGAACCATAATTTTATAAGTGCAAAGGATGTTGTGAACAAAAACTATGATTTTTAAGATAGCGTACTTTTGCGAGCTCAGATCGCGAACCAATAATTTTTCGAGAGAAAGCCGTCTCTCGTTCTCTTCCGTGTCTTGATGAGTGACGAGCTCGCCTGCCATCGGATGGGGAGGATGACGATGAAGACCTACGCCTTTTGTCCTCTCTTCGTCTTCGACGGATGACTTCGCGACCATAATTGCGACGCCTCCGATGAGAATGATGGTCGTGATCACCCCGATGCTCACGACTACGATCCCGTCTTCGGTACGACCTACGACTGCGTTCACAACTACGACTTCGGGAGCGGCGATCACGCCGACTGCTTCGCCCATGCTTTGAGCTAAACAGAGGGATTACTGGATATTTGGAACAATAACAAAACAGAGGCGTGTGAGAGAGGTTCTAGAATTGCAAAGTACATCAAATAACCAAGAACCCTGTGTACATTAATAGCAAAAAACCTACGAATTATGGGTGTTAAATGCATAATACTTCGCATTTCAGTGCAAATTCAAGGCACAAAAGATGATGTGAGCGTGCTTATGCAGATAGACATACCGTCTCGAAGAGGAGCCTCCACATGAAAAATCATGAATGTCTTCACAATACTGCCGAGGCATTTTGGAATCTACCTTTGGGGAGGTATCTTTTTCATCACTTTGAACACCACTAGAAGTGGGCGACGAGCTTGATGATGTGGTCTCCTAAATAAAATAAGAAAAGTGCTACATGGAGTGGCACAATGGCAGCAGAAACAGTTTTAATAATTACAACCTTCGGATCACGTGCCTGTGACTCAAAAATCCTACGAACCTCGTCGCCTGACTCCTATAAAAGAAAACGCAAACTCGCAATTTGTAACTGACAAAATTAAATCACGACCACCCCCCAGAACACCCAAATACTGTGTATGACAACTAAGGTGATGGACCCCATAGAACTGATTAAAACGCAAAAAATAACCATTTTAAAGACGTACATCCATGGAGGAACCGTAATCACACAGCTTCCCCTCAACCTTATCAGCCATCATAGTGAACTGATGGTTTAAACAAATGGACGGAGGCAAATACGAGCATCAATCTGAAGTTAAAGTGTTTCAAAATTCCGTTGTTTTTTTTGCGTCATCATGCTTCATTTTAAATTTGTCGAAGCTTAAAGAAACCAGGAAAACTCTTTGACTACAAAAAGTTATAAATGCACCATCGAAGGTAGATCAAACAAGGATTAGAAGATATAAAACTACCTACTTTTGTTCCTAAAAAAATCTACATGCCTCTTTGCAGAAAAAATACTTTCGAAAAAAGGAAGAGGCAGGTTTATTTTAACTCATATTCATTAATGAAGCTAATAACAACCAAATCCATATACGCTACGGCACCGCGGTTTGCGATTGATATATATACAATGAACTAAAAGGGTAATTACATGAATGCTAACTCGATTGCAAAAATTCCACAAAGCGGTTTTGCATTGGCTACATGGAGCATGCGAATGGGTTTCTTAGCTGGATTCAATAGCATTATTCCATGGGTTTTCTGAAATGCGGCGGTTGCTAATTTTAGGTCTTAGTAATAGATAGCCTAGACCCATGACCATGTCAACAGCCTTGGTCCCACCGTTAATCATGCATACATCGTTACTGAGTACCATGCTTTCCACTGTTTTGAGAGGAGTCTCGGCAAGCTCGGATGGAATGGCCTATTTTAGTAAAAAGGCATACTTGTATACTTCTAATTTTTATTTCTAATTTTTTTATCTTTTGAGCCAAAAGGCTTGGTTTCAGTTGTCTAATGTTTATCTGGCGTTTTATTATAATATACCAAACCTTTCATTTAACACTTAATAAGTGACCTTCACCCTACAATCAACCCGCCATGTTCGTATGGGTCTGCCGATCGTGATCTGGCTGTGTTTATCAGCACTTCTTGTACCGATTGGCCGGCCGATTATCACAAGTGCGCTTGTCAATAATGCGTTTAGTAGCCTTTTGTTATGTGTCTCTCGATTGCTGTATTTTGTGTGGCGCAACAACGAGTTTTTGCGCTCTATTTGCATCCTCCGTGCTTTTTTAAACCGGTTTGTCCCGTTATTTCAAGGACTTCAATCTCGTCTGCGCAACTGAATTGTACCATGCACCCCTTTACTCATCACCTCCTTTCAATAACCGTCTAAAGTACGTTCAAATCCTGTAAGTTTATTGTTTTACCAATGCCTTTTTCGTTACGTAAATGGCTATACTACGCGCCTGTGTGGGTTTTTTTGAAAATATGTTTAGACTTAAATGCGCCTATACTCTCTTAGTATATCAGCCCTATTTGTATTTTATAGTTATATTTGCCCCGTGCGTTGTTATAGAATTTGTTTTTATTTTGATGCGAGTTTCACATACTTTGTCCAGATTTTTTGTAGGCATTTGACCTCCTTGAACACACTTTCAAATATGTGTTCTACTGCTATTTCGAAACTGATTTCGTGAATGCCTTTTGTGTGAGGACTTGATATTTATTACCGTTAGTTGTGCTTCCCAGCCATTTCGTTTACATCCCTGAAAATGATTACGAGAATTTAATGCATGATGCATACGAATATATGTATATGTGGATTGTATTACTACCTTGATCTGTGGATGAAATGATGTGCTTAAATGTCCGAAAATAATTGGCAATGATGTATTCTACAATGTTTGTCCTTACTATGTATCAGAATGTCATCAATTTGTCCTATTTTCCACTGGACTGTACGGTTGTGCCATTGAATTTAGATATACAGCTTACTTAGTACTGTTTTGGCACCAATTTCGTTTCTCTAATGCAATCTTCTCTTACTCTTAAGTATCTCTCCTCATTTTTTTGTTCGGTAACCAGTTCTTCCTCCACTTTCTGAGAAATACGGGTTGCGTTTTCATATGCAATGCTTAAACTGATTGATTGTGCCAAGCTTGTTACTACGACTGTATTTGCACGTTATGAAACTATTAATTTAATGCATTTATAGTTCTACGTTTCTTGGTTGTCACGCATAACTACTACTCAGTTTGAAGTGTTGGTGCTGCAATAGGAGTCTACATCCCAAACCGCCTGCGATTTTCTGGTGCTTAATCGAGCTTTTAGGGGTACACATTACGTTGTAATCGATTTCTATTATTTCCTAAAGGGAAATGGGATTCATTTGTAGCGGGTAGTTTTGTTACCAAAGTAGCATACGACGTATGCTTTTGGGTTTTCCGTCACCATTGCTTGCCTCGATGTATACTCTCCAAACGTCTTATATTAAAACGGTATGAGTGTATTTGCGTTCTCTTCAACGCCTGAACCATGTATTCACTTACCCTAAAAGATCTTACCTAGCCTATGTTCTCTAATGCTGTGATTTCTGCACGAAATTTGAACTTTTGGTATGGTGATAGTGATTTTAACCGGTCCTATTAATTGACTTTAAGAATTTCCTAAATTTTGTATTCTCAACTATCACCCTTTATCCCCCAATGGGCCGACTTCTATTCAATTATTTTGTCGTCTGATATGCTTTCTGCATTTTTCTAAAAAAAGAAAAGAAGTGGACTCAGGCTTCTCATTTTCGTGCTCCTTTCATTGTATCAAAGTTCTATATAGCTTAAGGGAGAATTTGGTTTATTTTGCTCTGAAGTTGGCGATATTAACACCTTACAGGCGCTGTTACTTTTGTAGAGTCATTACTGTTTCCTAGCGGGCTGAACTACATTTATGCGACTCTCCACACTATTACTCACATCCGAATTCATCTATCTCAAAATCTTGCTATGCAAGTGTCTGAGCCACTTGTTACTCTTTAACATGGCCGCACTGTGCACAAACGGATCTTTTTACCTCAGTTGACCAACGGCGGGTCAAGTCACCGGCTACTGCACCGGCACACACTTCGCACATGACATCTTGTGCAACAAGCTATTCTTTTACGTCCTTTCTAAACCTACTTTACAACCTTCCTACTTCACATAACTTGAAACAGTGGTGCGACATCCATCTGTTTTAATCCACAACGCTCAGTTCATTTTGGGTTTATTTAGTCGCTCGTTAAGGGGCTACCAACTTCTCTCTCAAAATCAAAAGACTGCCTTTCATTTAAACGCTGACCACCCAATCGTTATTTTAGTGTTATGCAGTTGGATACTCCTCCAGGTATCTCCAAAATCTCTATCGATGCCTCAATGTTGCTAAGCGTGAGGTCCCGCGTTCATGTATTTCTCATTCGTGATTGCTTTTTTTCACTAAATTTAAGATACGCTACCATATCTATCTTGCATTGCTATTCAAATTCATTTTGAAAATCCATCATATTGTGATGTATTCCGAAAGGTTAGGCATGTGGATCTACTTCCAAATTTGCAGGCATTTCTTCATTTTTAGTATTTTGGGCACCGGTTCTCTTGTTCAAATCCATTAGTTTTCCTTATTCTGGATCGTCTTGTTCACTTTGCTATTTAGTCCTTATTACTGGCTTGAAATTACCTCCGATAGTTCCCCTTAAGAGTGAAATTTTCGTCGTATGGCGTTTAGTTCACATACTATGCATGTAAACAAGGTTCTCCTGTTTGAGTGTCCTTAAGGTACCATACTTCACAAACAGGCTGCTCTGTCAACATTGTAAGAGTACCTGTTTATAAAGTATTGCTCTCTGCCAGTCCCTGTGACTGGCTCTTATGGTAGTTTTTCCCTGGCATATTGAAACGAGCACCATGAGGTACCATATTTGTCAGAAATGATTACATTCATTGAGCTAGTAATGAGCTCAGCGACGACCCTTACGCGCCACTTCGTCACCGCACATCTCGCTATTTTATCTGTCACTCCCTTTTATGACTTAGCCAACCTTTTTGTAGTACGAGGACTCGACAAGGCACATGATGCTTGCTCTTCATGTTAATTTTGTCCCCAAACCACCAGCTTTGAATGCGTCGTCTGCATTATGAATTTATTTCTGTTTGAGACAACCTCAAAAACTATACAAGTTAGCCAACCACACCTTCCCATTTGTTATTTGAGGTCTAACATCATCGGTAAAATGCAGTGAACCCAGAATTGCTCTTTCTCACTTAACTTTTCCGTTACGTACTGAATGGGTAATTTTGCATCACTACTAGCCCACGCCGTGTGACGGCGGACCACATAGTGATCAACTTTTTGATGAAGATGTCTTGCTATGCCAATTTGCGTCTTTATGAAGGTACATGCAAATATGCCGACCATTTCGAATAATTGAATGCTTTCCGATTCCGTAGTTTAGAACATCTGTACTAACAGGTGTCCGCTGTGCCCCCTAGTGTACGAATTCCTTAATTTTTTGGATTTTTCTTGATCAGAGGCTTCTATTGTGCTGGAAATATGTTTTACTTATGTGGTGCTCTGGTTCATTCATTACTTTTCATATGCATGTCTGATCCCTTTCCCAACAAATGTCACATTCGATGGTCAAGTTCCGCATCTATTCAACTCATGATCATTCCTGAGTCTATTGCCACCTTTCTCCAATGGGCTGACCGTACTACCATGATGAAGTGCTTACGTCCCTGGTGCTTCAGTGGAAGATGTTGGAAATAAAATATCAAAATGCAATGACTGATTAAATATCACAGTGTTCTGGAAACCCTTCTCATGTAGCGTCAACATCTAATTTCTGTAGTTTCCCGAATACACAGGACCCTTCGTCATATGCGTCACCTACAGACACGTGAACATGGGGTGCGTTATCAAAAAAGGGTTTTTTAAGGATCAATGCATAGTGCTACAATTTCAGTCTATGACCGTGTCAAAGGTGGATCCGTGTCACCGGTGGGCGCCTTAGGCTTTCGTCCCAATTTTCTTTTTCGCAAGTGAACCATGCTCGTGATTTATTTTCGTGGCAAAACGGCTCCCCCTTCACTGTCTTTGACCGTTGAGCTGGTGCGGCCGTTGTGGCATTCATTTAACTTTCTACATGCTGACACAATAATCCATGTGTATTCCCTTAGTAGGCTTTGGACAAGGGTAGCAAAGTGGCGTTTGGGCGGTTCTTAGCCAGGTAGGTGCCCGGCGTATTTCCCACTCTGGTCGTAGCGCACCGCGTCTGCTCTAGTAGTTTAACGCCTAATTGGTTGTCGTGCCACGGCTTCTGGTTATGGCCGAAAGAATCTATTTTAATCAACTTAGCAGATTTTGAGTGCTCTTAGCTGCTCATCTGTTATGCCATTAATATGTGCCTTCTTTCGTCGGCATTTGCATATAGGCCACCCGTGTTCCCACCGTATCCTGCGTAATTGTTATCTATTCTTCCCAAGTGCAAGTGTTCTGCCGGTTTTGAATGTGAAGTATTTTTGCTAAAACTTGGATTTATTTGATTTGCTGCGGTTGCTTCTCTGGGCGAATCATCTATTCCATTGTCCACTTCACCTACCAATGCACCTCTTTTGAAAACATGTGAGGTTGTGTTTGACTTAGTTTGTGAAAGTTAATCGGTTTTACAAATTGGAGGAATCAACGATGCATTTAGACCAGGTCTGATGGCGAAATTATTGTTGGGCTTTTTACCTGAAACCAACTTTCATAAAATTGTGATCATAAAACCGTTTAATTGGAACCAACTATTATGCTCTTCCCATTAAGTCTGGGATAATCTGAGTGAAGATTTGTAAATAGGCTCTTAATCTTCCGCTGAAAGTTTTCCTAAAAATTCAGTGACTTGACTGAAACAGTTGTTTTACAATCTGTAGTGGGTAAATTAGTCGGTTTCCCACTTTCTTAAATTTTGGAATAGTCTCTCAGCTGTCAGCAAGGTTTGCTTTTTACTCCAGTGGTTGCTACCACTTCCTTTGGTTACGCTCACTCATTTACTTGCTGCTTTCAATGGCTAAAACTTCTTGCGTCCGTTAAATCTTGTTGGGTTTTCACTTAGGATTTTGGGTTTTGTTGGTGGCACTTTTGGTATGCACTTTGTTTTATTTGTTCTTGTATAATT
Source organism: Echinococcus granulosus (assembly GCF_000524195.1). NCBI lineage: Eukaryota > Metazoa > Platyhelminthes > Cestoda > Cyclophyllidea > Taeniidae > Echinococcus > Echinococcus granulosus. The sequence continues at coordinate 73,084 of NW_020170441.1, forward strand.
TCCCCTACAAGCATGCACCGTGCGGTAGTCATTCTAAAGGTGTACCTTAGTGATTGTGCTATTCTTATTAAGGATTTTGTTAGGTTTTCCCCACCTTGGCTAACTGCCATAGCAATTTATTTTTGGCAGTCTGGGTGGTGGGTTTTTCTTGCATGTACAATCTCGCAAGTATTACCTGCCCGACTATCTGCCCCCTTCCTCCTTTCTTGCTCCCCTCACTGGCCTTACTTCGACCAAACCTCTCTGTCTGTTTAAATGAAATATGCTGAAGGGAATTTCAGGCCTTCTTTTGGGGCTCTTCACCACCCAACTCTACACTGCCAATGTCTCTGGTTGCAATGTCGTAATTGTCCCGACAGTCCCATTTAAATTCACTTTCTGTTGCTGACAGATCTCAGACGTTTGACTCGTTCCCCTTCCACTTTTCCAGTGCCTCGCAGTCAAACGCTATCCCCCTCTACGTGATGATTTGGAGGAGCGTGAGCTCTTTTTCTTTTGAAACTCGCTGTGTTTCTGACAAACTGGGTATGCATTGCTGTTTGTTGGCGCTGATTTTCGCCTGGACTAGCCCTAGTTTTGGCAGGAAAATAATACCTTGCCGAAAAAATCATATCGCTTTATCTTGGGCCTTTTATGGATTAAATTAAGTTGGCCTTATGTTCTCTTTCATTCGTTGGATTAGCGTACCCTGGCAAAAAATTGTCGAAACCCTTTTATCACCGTGCCGAATATTGTTTGTTTAGGAGCGACGTTTTATTTGTGAGAATTTTTTAGTTGTTTGCTCAGGGTAGATCACTCTTAAATGTCGAATGACAAATGATGGGGTTCTGTTTTCTTGTAGGCTTGCGCATTTTCCTGCCAATGACAGGGTTATAGGTCTGTCAAGTCTACTAAATTCCTTGTAAGTCATCGCTCTTTTTTTCGATTTTCTGAAACCATTGTAATTTACTTGAAATTCCAGGTGTTTTTTTTTTCCTTTTTATCATGCAGGCGTTTCCGTCTGTCTCGGTCCATCTTAGTGCTTCCAGATGCGCCTATTTCATGCTTACTCTAGTCATGGTGCTTACCCTAGGTAATTTTGCGCGATATTTTGGTCCACTAATGTTTAGTTAAATTGCTATTTCATGTGTAAATAGTTTTCTCGCGGTTAGCTGGGTTAGTGTGACCCTTGCACACGATAAGTTTGTGGTCTTGTAAACACTCGTGCACCCCTACCTTTACATCTGAACGTCCATTTTCGCTTACAAGTGTACACTAAGTCGGTGCTTTTTCAGCCTCAGAAATAGCCTGATTGCGCTCAGGCGATGTCCCACCCTCGACTTTTTGCGCTTTCATTCTGACAGCCGAAGTCGGAAGTGAATCTGACACACTTTACTTGGTGTGGGACTTCGTGATGTAGTGCGTAATGCATGCAGAGAGGTGTTTGTAAACCTTCCTTCACGAGACTTTCGGCTGCCTTGCGCTGGCTCTGACATTTTTAGCGACGTGTGTCAACTACCCGTGCTTTATCCTTCTCAACTTCCAGGTGCAGAGTATACCCCTTTCGATATGCCACCTCCCGGGGATTTCACCAAAAGACTCTTCAGTTTCTTAATGTAGTAATATCGATTTAGTTGTTTATTGTCCATTCAGCAATCCATTTTCCTGTGGCGCCAAATGAATCAACCCACGCTTCCGAGGCATGTGAGTGATTACTGCGCTTCATTTCTGGCACTCACTGAACCTATCACAACTTCAAATTGCCATTTTAACATGTCTGAGCGTTTTTTCTTTAAAAGGTTGTACTTTTTATCATCATAAATTCGCTTACTGTTGGTTGGATGTTCGACGTCATCAATTATGCAATTTCTCTCTTGGTGTCACTTGTACTGCAGTTCTTCTGCACCCAACCCAAGTGGTACCCATAATCCAAGCGCCCGGGGAACGAATTTCTGATTTTTTCACGGCCTCCGATACATATTGTTTTTTTTCTTCCCTTAAAACCAGAACGCGATGGTTAGATTACATTAGTCGTCGCAAGAGCTCAGAGCTGTTGGATACCCTTCAAGAAGTTGAAGCAGCTTGTTGTCACGATCGTACGATGCTTTGTTAATTCATTTTCTGAGGTGCCCCTCTGATATCTTAACGAATGAAATTGCTTTTAATACAAACCCAAATGTGGTTTGGCATAGAGGCCGAATTCCAACTAAACCAGCTCGATAGCATGACTGCTAATACTGAGCGCCCACTTGCCAGCGGGCGACATAGCGGTGGCAGTCACGTGATGGGGACGCGTGCATCGTGTCTGTCTGTCTGTCCTTGAAGTGTCAACATGCCAACAACACTAGTAGTTCATTTTTTTAATGCCGCATTGGACCAACTACTATGGCTCTTTAAAACTGTACCCGGGCTGTGCCGAAGCCCGCCTTTTTGTCAGTGCGACTGTGCCCTGGTTGGACGTCTGTTTACCACCGCGTCAGAACGTTCCCTCCCAGTTATTCTCCCACCGCAAGGCGAGTAAAACTCCTTGTTGTTTTTTGGGACAAGGCACCACTGAGCTTTGAGCTTGACATTTGTGTGATTAATCGAGCTACTGTTTATGTGATTTTTTACGTCTGTGCTGTTCAAAATGGCTCAACACTGCCCATATTTTGGTTGTTCCTCTATGCCCTTTTACCCCTCTCTACCACTGGGTGGGATTTGACAGGCTGTTTTCTCGGTCCTTTACTGCCCGCGGTTTCGAGTGTGCTGAATTTATTCCACCTGGTCGAGCATTCTCTTAAGTTCTCCTCCCTTCATTTGCCGACTTATGTCACGTTGATTGATGGCATTGCTCAAAGTACAAAGTTGTATTCATTCGACTCGAGTTTTGTGTAATGCGTCTGGATGACACTCCTTACCGGAACATCTAAATGATCATTATGAATTGCGCCATATCGTCTACCTTCAGGATAGAACATAAACAACTATCAGATATGGGCGACTTCTTTGTGCATATGTTTGAAACCGTTGTTCATAGGTCGTTCATATTTTTGTATCTCCATGGTTGGAAGTATGTGGACAAAGCGGACTGATAAGTGCATGTGTCCGTGTTTATGTAACTGCGGGGCGCCAACTTATCTCAACTACAATTAATTAAAGGTGTGCGTGGGGGTGGGAGTGTCACTTAGCGCCCCCATATTTTGGCGTGGCACTATCACGGGTGAGCCCATTTGGAACTGAGCCAAAACCCTTCATGACAGAAGCGGTGTCTCGTTCTCCAGGTGACCAGTCACTCATCGTCGCATTGTAAAGGCTCGAAAATTCGGGTCGTGTATACGGACGACGGATCCTTAATTCATCAATCAGGCTGAAGTGAACAATTGCACCGAATGAACGTTTTTCTCGACTTCTGCGATTTTAAATGTACTGGGTCTTGAATAGTAGCATGATGTGATGAAAATGTATGTTGCAAGTGAAAATTGACGGACAAAGTCAAGTCTCACTAATTTGGGCGCAGTATGAACGACGGGTTCGGCAGACAATCCGCGATGCGATTCGAACTATGAAAAATACATATTTTACACAGCAATTTGTCCCCCCCCCTAACACTGCTTTTCACTTTTCCTCGTGGGGTGTAATGTCTTTTAATTATTGGACATTTCGAATAACGAGGTTCATAGCTTTGTCTCAAGACAGTAAAGTCTTTTTTTCACCATTGCCACATGATTAATTTAGGTTCAGCATCAGGTTAGGGTGTGGTGTTGCATTACCTTCACTAGGTTTTACTTCATTCCTGACGTAGATTTAAAGGTGGTGAGTCATAGTAAGGTCACACAAGCTTTTTTTGGAAAGTAGAAGTTATTCTTATCTAAGCCACAATGATCACTCGTTTTACCAAATTGCGGCACCCAGGACCGCGTATTACATTCTCCAGTTTTTTTCATCAACCATGATTGTTGTTATTCGGACAATCCTTTCCAACGCCAAATACATCACTCTGGTTTAGGTTTGTATTTACCATTGTAGTACGCTCCGTTTCGGGGAAATGATCGCCAATCTTTCTACTCCTATAATTACAGTATGAGCTAATAGCTATCTGATCCAACTGTGATCTTAAGACTCGTTTGTTGATTCACTTGCATATTTTATCAATAGGAGTTGCTAACTAGTGAGTAAGCAAGTGCTGATTAGGGCTTCTCTTTCATTGCACCAGATGAGCCTTATCTTCCGATGGCCGATTTAAAGCTCGTAATGTAAGCACCCTTTTTCTGTATGGAGAAGTGCTCAAACTCATAGGCTCTTACAGCCCTCTTTGCCTGGATTGGGGGGCTTGCCGCAGCCGATGCATTTTGCATTTCACCGTTTATTTGTTGGTAATTTTGGGTGTACGTCCAAATTAACCATTGCTGTTGTTGGTGTGGGAGTAACATCATTTCCTTATGCTTCATGCACAAATCTTGTCTTTCCGTTGAAGAAATTCATTTGGAGTTGTGCATGAATGCATTCTGTTCTGTTACTTTCTCCTTGCCATATCAATCATTGTAAGGTATTGTTCTACTTATTTGAACTAGGTTTGGCAGATTATTTGCCTTGTCTCAACACAAAGCCCTGTCGATTGTGTTAGATATTCCGAATTACTAGCAAAACAAGAGCATGAAAGTAAGCTCTAGTTATACTTGGCCTGTTTCTATCGGTTTTGTCCAGTCAAATGGAAAATGTCGAAAATGCACTTACCTTCAGTGCCGAAACGGGGAAATCCTAGTGATGATGGTCATAGTGCATACCGTGTGTAGAGCTAAATTCTGTTCCTTATTAATTTTCTTCTTCCACACTCTCCGACCAAAAAAAAAAAAAAAACGACTGACCCGGATGAATAAACAAGACGGTGCGTGACCTTACCAGCAAAGTTATCTCTGATTCCGGTACCGTAGTAGTAGCACAGAAGCGAAGCTATGATAGGTCAAGAAACGACGGCTAATGGCTCTGCATGATTCACCCTTCGACCCGTGCCATCTCCGCAGCGTGCGCGCTAAACGTTTTGGGGCCTACGAGGGGGGTATGTGTAACTTTCCGCCTCCAACGCATCGCTTCAAGCCTTCTATTTCATCTCCTCACTGAATTCAAGCATTCGGTTAGCTTCCATCAGTTGTCATCTTTTCACATCCTGTTTGTAGTCATTCTGCATATTTGGTCGCATCAAGGTCCACCCTACCAAATGGTGTTGGCACTCAAGAAACGCATTTATAAATACTCCTAGCTGTAATCCGACTATGCAGCAAACATCTATTTTCCACTAGCTTCTAAATTTGTTTCACAAAATTTGCCTTCATCGAGCGTCGTGTGTGTACACTTTTTGGGAATATTTGGAGTATTCTTATTGAACCTTTAGTAAAGAATTTACCCCCTAAACCAAATAAATTTTTTTTTTTCTCTTGTCATTTAGGAAATACTCCTGACTATCGTAATCCGCATTACAGTATACCTATCTCTTTATGACCGCGATTGACTATTTTCGTTTTCTTCCCCCTATTTGTTCCCTTTACGTCTTCATTTATTCATGCTGGGGATAGTCTTTCGACCTTTGTTTTGCTTCACGGTAATCGTTGATATGAACTCGGAATATGACCAAAATATCACTGATTTCCAATTTTTTTAAAAGCATCTTAACCCGTTGTCAATATTTCTTCCTTACTCTATATTAACCTGGCATGTGCTATTATTGCACATGCTAGGCTCCACCACATGGTTTGAGATTGTCACGCGGGTATTGTCTCAGCGTTGCTGTTGTTTTGTTTCTTCTCGACTCCTCTAGGATTCATTTTCCCATGTAACTTTTGTCACACTATTGTTCACACCTTGGACCTTGATTAATTGTGGCTTTGACTAGATTAAAGTAGTGTTACAATGCCAACAGCAAAGCAACTCAATCCCTTGCTCCCAGTTGGATATGTGCATTATTTTGGTAGCACAAATCCTATTGTGCAAAATACCACTTTATTAGTTTGATTAAATAATGCTCAAACTGGTTGTGTTCGATGTTTTTCTACTCGGGACATTTTCTTTTCCCTAGCACATGTCCATCTATCAGCGCTTTTTTGAGGAGTCCAATGCGATTGAACCGAAGGTCGCAGGTCTCTATGATCTCGGACCCACTATAGGCCGGGGGCACTACGCAGTCGTCAAGATTGCACAGCACGTCTTTACCGGTGAAAAAGTCGCAGTCAAGGTGATCGACAAGACCAAGTTGGACGCACCCTCTCGAGAGCATCTCTTTCAAGAGGTCGTCTGCATGAAACTCGTACAGCACCCCAACGTGGTTCGGCTCTACGAGGTCATCGACACTGTAAATAAACTCTACCTCATCCTAGAACTCGGAGATGGAGGTGACCTCTATGACTACATCATGAAACATGAGCATGGGCTGTCAGAAAAACTGGCAAAACGCTACTTCAGGCAAATTGTCACCGCCATTTCCTACTGCCACAATCTCCATGTTGTCCATCGTGACCTTAAACCAGAGAATGTTGTCTTCTTTGAACAACTGGGTGTTGTTAAATTGACTGATTTTGGTTTCAGTAATCAATTCGTCCCCGGAAAGCAGTTGGATACATTCTGTGGTTCGCTAGCCTATTCCGCTCCTGAAATACTCCTTGGTACTAAATATGACGCTCCAAAAGTCGATATATGGTCACTGGGCGTGATTCTATTCATGCTCGTCTGTGGTCGGTTGCCCTTTGAGGAAGCGAATGATAGTGAGACACTGACGAAGATCATGGATTGCGAGTACCACCTGCCACCCCACTTATCGCCCCAGTGCTGCTCCCTCATTTCTCGTCTACTCATTCGCGATCCAGCCAAGCGCGCCACACTGGAGGAGGTGCTTCAAGACGAGTGGCTACAAATGGCCAGTGAGGAGCTACCAATCGGTCTATTTTCAGTCCCTCTAATCTCACAAGAGCATCTTCAATTCGAAGATCACATGGAGATTTTGAATAAAATGGCCTCCGGTGGACTTGCTACAGTAGATGAGATTCAACAGGCTCTTGATCGAAACGAATACTCTCATATCTCCGCCACGTATTTCCTTTTGGCCGAGAGAAAACTGAAAAGGAACTACATTGAGGAGTATAAGCTTCTTTCGGCTCAAGCGAAGGCTCTTGAACAAACTTTGATTCTACAACAGAAAACACAACTGCAATCTGTTGTGGAACAGTCCGAAAAGCCCCAATCCCGATCAGCGGCCCTCCCCAAATCGATCTCCGCCTCACTGGCGGCCTCCGGTGCTGAGGAACGACTTCGACGCTTTTCCATGATTCTTGAGGATGAGGAGGAAAACGACGAGGAGGCGCCTTCTGTTTCTGCCGTCGGAGTGTGTGGTATGGATCATAGGCTTGCAGATGAGATTAACTTCAACGAAACAACCGATGAGGCCCTACTCCACGAGGAGCAGGAGGAATTTGAGGCGGTTGCTAGTCTCGCTTGCGTTCGTTCCGAACTTCTCTCGGAGCTCGAAAGCAGTGATGTTGGCGCAGCTTCAGATCTGCATGCGCTAGACCTGGAGCCGGCAAAGTATTTTACTCGACCGAACTCGAGAGCGGACCTGCCCGAACGGGTCGCTTCGGAGACCTCGTTGAATGCCGGAGTCGGAGATACCGGTCGTCGATCGGTCTCCTCTCTGCTTACGTCCCGTCACCTCCGTTCTACTCGACCCTCTTTGCGTCCATTGATCTCTGTTAAAAGTAGTCCGCAGTTGCTTGATTATATAGCCGAGGAGGATGGTGAGTGGAAGATCCCGGCTGAAAATGAGGAAGAACTGTCTAAACGTCCTCCTAATCAGTTCCTCACCGCTGTTAAACAGCCGCGTCAGACTTCTGTCAACAGAAAATCCATGAGTTCTATTTATGCGAATCGAAGTTCGATGCCACGGGCGCGTAGCCCTCCATGGTCCACACGAAAATTTTACACTGGTTCAGCTGCAAGCTTCAGCGCCAACTCTTCGCGGCCTCTCAGCGGTGTTAACCTGTGGCCAGCGGTTGATCGGAGATGGCGGCAGTCACCATCGGGAGCAGGAAATCTGTTCCTCACCTCACGGCACACCCCGAATAATTGCATTCGACCTACGAATTCATCTACTGTGCGTGATAACCGGCGAAGGAGCGGTCCACCCGGCTTTTATGTTCTGGGGCAAGGAAACAACAGCGCATCTGCTCATTTGAGCCTTCTTCGAATGAGCCTTAACTTCACCACTGGCCGCTTTGCCATTGAAGCGCCCGATCGTGACCTTCCAAAGCCCGCTCTCGAACCGCCTATGTCCACTTTGGAGGAGGCGCCACAGCCTCAGGAGGGTGACGTCTCCAATGCTCGCTTCAGTGTTTCTTGCCAATCCGCCCCCAACATTCTCGACCATCTTTTTATTAAGCCTCCCGTCGCCACAGATGTCTGTGCAACCATTCGAGAAGAGGAGGATGAAAACAAGACACACAGTCCTTCCAAGGATGAAGACGAGTTGAAGCCATCATCTCCGCATTCATCTCTCGCTCCTAAAACGTCACCGGCTATCGTAAACACCCATCGTTTGTCTGCGGTGTGGTGCGCTGCAGCACCAACGTACGTACGCGCTTCGAACCGACAGCAGAACGGTCTCACTTCATCAAATTTTTCACTTGCCTCCTTGGCCAGTAGCCTCCGTGATTCGCGCCACATGGTGGATGTTCTGAGGGGCACTTACGAGCTACAAATGCAGTCACGGCGGCGAACGGGAGGATTTCCTCGTATCTCAACAGGTTCCAGTTTCGATGGACTTCCTCCACCACCCTCCACCTCTCCCTTGGTGAGGAGTCTAACTCTGGTCAACCAGCCGGGCATGTCCGTGTCAGCAAACGCCTCCTTGCGACGACCTCGCATCAACGCCACTCAATCCGCTCTTCGACAATCCTCCGCCTCCCCACCTCCCCGAATAGCCACTGCTCCTCCCGCCACTGCATTCAAGACCAATCTCCCCAAAAATCCCATCGCTCCAAATGGGGACACGCGTTATGCAACCTCATCGGTGTCAACCGATTCCATGCCTGTGGCAAACTCTTTCTTTTACATCCCCTCCTCCAATAATTCCCTTGCCACTACCACCACTACTGCCACCGGTGCCATTACGAAGGTAGACTGCAACCTCCCTCCTCCGCTTCCACCACCCCCGCCTCCCATTCCTGAGGAGAGTTCCTCTAAGCCCGCCCGATTTCTCGCCTTTTCCAAGGGGAAGTTCTATCCTCTGTGCGATGGAGGCGGCGTTAGAGGCGGTGCTGTCTCGCATTTCCGACTCCGAGGGAGTCTGTGGAAGTCCCAAAAAGGCCGTCGTGGAAATTCCACGAGCTGTTGCCGTATTTCTTAGTACCTAGATAGACGTGTATTAGGAATGCACCTGTACAATCAGATCATTTGTTTGCCCACTTTTTCTGTTCACTTTCTTGACTATTATCACTCCATATCGCATTTAGTGAAAGCGATATGCCCTTTCATCACCATTATCCTTTGAATGCGTAGTAGAGTATACACTACGGATTATATTAACTGCGTATACATTAATATACTTTTCCTTCACCTTGAAATTAATAAAACCAAAGTCTTTCGTCCTAATGCGTTCTTGTTTCTTTGTCCACCTCGTGGGGAAAGATTTCAATTTTGCAGAGGTTATGTTCGAGTTATTTAGACAGTAGGAAACTTGGGCATTGGTACCAATCATGTAGCAAACGTACTGCAAGTGATTCAGTTTGGGCAGACTGCGCTAACAGATTTGATGCTTACACTTCTATAAAGTCATCACATCCATGCGGATGTGTATTTTGCTCAAAAAGAAATGTGAGATGTGGACTAGTTTGATTTGTAGCCGTATCAAAGTCTCTGAGACATGTCAGCAGATCCCGTCCAGATCTCCGGATTAGGTCATTAAGTTCATTGTCTGGTCTCAGTTGGTCTTGGTTTTTTGTCCGCATTTGCTGGGTTTTTTATTAATTACTCTCAATCGGCAGTCTAGGTGGTTTGCTACTATTTTGAAGAGGCATCTCTTAGGGTGTGTTAGTCTTTATTCTGCGGTTTTTGTTCATTCAACCTGTGTAGAAATAAGATTCTATATGGCGATTTGGATCACCGTCATGGTGGTTTTTTGGAGATTTTGCTTGTTCATTCCTCGCACCCTCCTCGTCTGCTGATCTCTTATGCAGCTGAAATTCTCTAACGTGTTGTTGGGTTTTTGGGGCTTGACACCTTGCCTAGGCCCCTCTGCTGTGTAGTAGTGGGTCGTAGAAGTGCTTGCATACCTAATTATCCACTCGGACCAGCCGGGTATGTGCATTCGCCAGGCGAGGTTTGTGTGCCTGTCTGCATGAGTCCTGTCAAACACATCAAGCTGAGGATAAAATACTTTACAATCAAGTGCACTTGTAATTTTTTTTGCAGTTGGGACATTTCCATCATTATTGCTAATCTTCCATTTAGTAAGCAATAAATTTTACTTTTGCGCACATTCTTTTTCTACTGATGTGGTTTTAGCTCTTGAGTAACATTGGCCAAAATTCCACAAATGTGCCACGTTTATGAGCATTATAGGGAAGACTACTAATTATTTTCTGCTGAATTTCGATGGAAAAGCCTCAGCGAACAAATGGACACTCCATTTAATCGGGCCTGAAGCTTAGATGAAATAATCTACAAGAACCCCACTTTTTCCGTCACTCTTGCGCTCTAATTACTCGTCTGCTTAATCTTGCATTTCCTACTGTCCAGGCAACGTAACATTACCTTTTTGAAGTCGACTCGCCCGTCTTAAGACCATCAATAAGGCGGATGGGGTTGGCTGCTACTGCCTTATAAGCTGTCTGGCGGTGCAGCAACTTGCCCATTCTCGATACGCCGTGGGATGGTCCACGTCTGTTTACTGTGAAGCATGAAAAGTTGTTTTCAACTCTCGTCAACTAGAGAAGAGCACCAAATTTTCCAATCCTATTTAAAATTCTCTGTCTTTGCTCAAGCTATTTGTTTTTCCAGTTAGACCATACACGGCGCTGAACTACTAACATGAGCTAAATAAGTCACGCTTAGCGAAATAAGTTGGCACACATGCACAAAACTACCCTCTTCTTGTTCGCTATACACGGTGAACCAGTATTTTTGGCTGACACTCTTTAAATACGCGCCCAATACTTAGACACATTTGCATCGGAACTGCCTTGAAAACGCATCTTTTACCAATTCCATACGCCATTACAAGGGATGTGAGGTGGAAATGTGATGCTGTGCCTCACATTTTTTCATAGGCATAGGATTTGCTTTTACTGCAACCACATTTCCAACAAAATAACTTCTTGAAAAGAATAAAATTAAGACAAGTGTCTCTTTACTTTTCCTTCATATAAGTCACCGAAGCTCTTTGACGCAGCTCATTAAACGGATTCTTTAGTGAAACAAGAGGATCTCCAGACTAAATGGTACACTTTAGTGCCTTAACTTGAAAACGAATTAGTTTTCAGCTATTTTAAGCAGTGGGATTCTTGCGGTGTCACTGCGTTAGCTAGGCACCAATTGAATTGGAGTGGGTGAGTAGACCTGTCGCCTAAGCAACCGAAGGGTAAACAGGTTGCATTAATCTAATCTCTGCAATTATGACTGCCACTATTTTTGAAGCAGCGACGCGAATCCTACGTCCACTCTCCTAATGCAAGACGGATGTCACATCACTTTAATGGAATTAAGCAACGCAATTCAAATAATTAGTGGATAATAAGTACTGTCGTGATAATTGCGTGAACAAGCATCCTTAATTGGAAGCACGTAATGGAGAAGCCCGGTTTACTCCACAACTTTCCTCAGTGTAAGTGTTGCGTTTTGCATTAAATGGCATACCAACAAAGTAAATTACTTCAAGAGAGCATGGATATAATTGTATCTTTGCCTGTCCATCAAAAAAAATGAAAAACTTAGCCACTTTCATAGGTCGGGGAAACTCCTCCATTCCTTATTCCGCGTTTGACAAATTAGCACTGGTGCTTGCAAACATTTGAAGGAATTTTCCACGCAGAACTCTGAAACAGATTGCCACACCAAAAAAATCTGTAGAATTAAATGTCATTTATTCACCAAGTTTTCTCTCTTCTGGTTAACAAAATCAACGAGATGAGCACTCTCAAATCCTTCTCAAGCGGTACGGGGCATCGGGTCATACTACACAAAATATTATGTGATCAACATGGAAGTTTTGCTTCTTCGTCAGCTGTGCATGCCTATGAGAAGATTATCCACCATAATCCTACTCACGACTTCCTCGACCATTAGTTTGTTCGCCGTGAACAGGCTCTCACGTTTACGGACACTATGACTGGCACTTCGACCTTTGAATGAAGACTCATTCAGTTTTCGTCCTCTTATTACGGCGTAACGCCAAAACACATACGCTCTTGGGGGTCGATGCCATACAAAGAATGATGCGGCAAGTCATAACGCAGGATACTCGTTATGTTCCATGTGAATTGCTATAGGGATGCCATTAGATCGATTCAAAAACCACACGTTGCCAATGCGTTACCACAACTACGCCACAACGAAATTGGCAGCATACTGAGCTTGTTTTCAAATAGTCTGATGTGCATCGTTGACATCGTCTGGAGGTTTGAAAAGGTTATTATTGCAACCACAAAATCCGCAGCACCGAAAAGCCTCATACAAATGAGAATCACATATGAATTCACAAATTTTGCGCATAAGAGGTAAACAATTCCAATATAATAGGGCAAGATTTCCTTACTGAATTCTACATAATGACGCGTCCTTCTGTTGACGCAGAATGTTTCATAACTGCGCCTTTTGCACACTGACACTGCCACGACCATCGTAATCATGTCAATATTTCGACTTTTTGAAAGGCTACTTCTCAGTACTATGGTTAAAAGACTAAAATTCAAATCCTGGCTACATGTTAACTTTAATGCTTTTGTTGGTTGCATTACACTCGTGGGAAGGAGCACAGACCTTTCACAAAACATGTATGTAGAATGGTGTATTTCGCCAGTTTAAAAGTTACCGATTGGGTATATTAAGCAAAATTGAAAGGTCAATTTAGTGTGCTACCACACAGAAGCACACGGGAGAGCCAGGTGGGTGATGGTAGCGAGGGTAGAGGCGGCCTGTGATCCACTTCTTTGACAAAGTGCCGAGGATTAGGCACGATGAAGTATCATAGTTTGCGGAAATTTAACGGAGGCGGAAAGGTGCCTAGCCATTGAGGCTTCCACCGAATGATGTCCTACCCGCAATAAAGTGGTCAAATCTCGCACAGGGTTCCCCAGAGTAGCTGATTATGCCCTGGGGGGCAGTACGCTACCACAGCCGAATCCACCCATGCATATCGCGTTGTGGTCGTTCCAGGCCACTGAATTCACTGGCACTCCTGCTGTCGACTGGCCAAATGGGCAGTCAGTTGGAGATATCAAAGAAATGAACATAATGGATGTCATTGTAAGTCCTCTTTTAATGGATGCATTTCAATGCAATGATGAACTTTCTTGAGCATATTAACTGGTAATGCAACCATCCCTTCCTTAACAAAGCCACCCTCGGATTTATTCATGAATCGTACAATCTTTCCACACTTTATAAAATTAAGTAAGCATTATCTGCTATTTCATCACCATCTTAAACACATAAGGTTTCCCTCGCCATCCGTCAATGCATTGTCACGTACCAATGGATCGCCTACTTTTGCCCGCAAACAACGTAACCGCATGCTACCTTATCGGACCTCCTTACGAGGTTGGTAATTAGTGAATATTGTACCGATGGGTAGAGAGGTCACTCGCCGCTTCTGATGTTACTTCGCTGATAAGCCAGCTGCTAGGCACTAACCAGTAAGGATCCCCCTGTCATTGGCCCAAAAACACTTTCACTTTGCGCTTGGATACACTTCACTTTTCAGTTTAAAACTTCCTGCAAAACATGAATATTTTACGGAAGCTGAAAAGGGTTAGCATTAAGCTTTAAAGTTTGCCAACCTCCAAAGCAAACCGAACATATTACACGCAAAGGCCTAAGAATATACAGAACATCCTTAGAATTGTGACACTTGACTGCGAGACGTGTTTTGCGTTTAAATGAAAAATGAGGACCAAGTCGGCAACATAAACAAAAACACATCCGTCAAAATCACAGAGCACGGGTAGTAATGAAGCGAAACGGTGTAAAAATGGAAGCGACTACTTGATCCACCTTAAACTTCTAAGACATGGAGCATACACAATTGGTAGATGTCAAGCTGTACAGAGGGTATTACGTTTTGTAGAATGCACACTGAAGAGGCTCATGTTCCAAAATGAACCCAGTGGGACTCAAGAATGTGCATGGGATCCCGAATTGATAAAGAATAGACTAATCAAAATACATTTATCTTCTCATATCGCCTTAGCTAAGCATGGGATAGATGATCACATTCACATGCTCTGGCTATTTCTGTTTAGTGAATCGAAAAATCAAACCACAAATCGTATCCGCAATTCAGTCGCGTAGTGTTGCAATTACACTAGTGAATATTCGACGCTGCAGGTCGTCGACATGGTGCCTATATTGATATGAAAAAGGCAAAAAAACAAAGAGTTGTGATTTTAACACCAAATTGGTTTACGAAGGAATCCAAAAACTTTGTAAAAGGAATCCAGTAAACTATCTACTAACACATAGTTGACATCGACGAGGCGCCGCACAGGTGGATCGTCGGTCGCGCGATTGGGAAGGCTAGCGACGTGCGTGTACATGTCCTATTGAAATGCATATTAGGTGCAACGGTTAAGGAGACTAAGTCCTAATAATTCTGATTAACTTATCCCCATTCACGCAACCTAGGAGGAGAAAGGTGCCAAAGAGAGGGGTTGTTAAAGCACCACTTGATAGTGGGTAACCCGTCGCCTCCATCATAGTTTGGGGGTTTTACCGTAAAGCTTAAAAAAGTTAAAAAGAATTTTCATGCAATGCCTATAGTAGGCACTAAAAAAACCCAACAGCACCTAGATATCAAGGCTGTAAGTGTGAGAAAGTAACTCGTAAGCATGCACCAAGAGGCTTGGGGTCGCTCCCATGGTTGGTAAATCAGAGCGGGACCTTTGCGTTTACTTTATGCTAATCCACTTCACCTTTTCAATAAAGTCACATGGGGTTCTGTTTACCAGAAGACGTGATCCGACTTGCTTAAGTCATTCAAATTGCAAGCTCTACCACTAGCCCATTAGAATGGAGACGAGTAAACATGGGGGTACGAATCAGCCGGCGCATCTAGAGCCGGGTCAGTGTGCCCAAACAACTACGCTCCTATTTCAAAGTGTTAGAAACTTCGCCGTGACAATCCATAACAATAGAACCAGGTGCCTGGGATAGTACAATAATAAATAATCTAATGAAGTGATTAGGTTTATTTGCCTGGACCATTTCAATTACGTAGTTTCACTGTCACCTTTTTCGATTTTTGCAGTTGGCCTATGCAATACCTATCATCCGTACTTTTCCTCGAATGCTGAAAAATTCAATTTCATAATGAAAAATGTCAACAAATCCCGCGACGCTATTCCCACGGATCTGAGGTGTTTAGGTCAATTCAATCAAACAAAGAAAAAGCATAATTTCTTGATTCCTCACACTCTCAAGTTTGACAAACAGGGAAAGTCCCATGTCGGTATTCTAGAGACTTGCTCGATCTGACAAGACGTGGTGGGACAAACGCTGTAAACACAAGAGTCTTTTACCTAAACATTTATCCTCCAATATTGGAACCAGACGTACTAAAGTTTGGGAACAAAAATTACTGTTTCACTGAAAAAAGTGGTATATGGACGTGGAAGCCACACTCTTCAGGCATTCTTGGCTCGTTCCTTCAGGCTCTCCTCAGCCACCGAGGCTCTGAAGAGGTCAAAGTCGTGCTGTCGATCGAAGAGTTTAATCTACAAGAAGAGGAAATGAGACGGGTCAAACTGTCCTTCAAAAGCAAAACTCATCCCTAGAAAAGATTGAGAGTTCCGCAGCCGCTTCAGTTTCATACAAACTTTGGGACATTTTCATAATTACGGGGAAGTTGTTTGGTGTGGATTGAACTCATGTACTTCCGCAGTAATGAAAAGTGAATTTTGGTAAACCATTAGTTCTCAGCACCGACTGAGGGTTTTCCCACACAGGTCGTGAAACGAAAACTTTGCCAACAATAAGTAGGAGGAAGAATAAAACAGTTGAGTGAATAACGCTTCCAATTGACAAATATTAATGCACTAAAGGACAAGGCAATGGACACTGCAGTATTGTTACGCTGTGAAACATTTGTGCGATACAGGAGGAGATATTAACCCTGGGGAAAGCAACCTTTAATCTACTATGACGCTTCCATCACAAATGTTTAGTACCATTCTGCCATTACAAAAAAGGCTTTCATGAATTATTTCACCGCATTACTTTTTTACGATCCTGCAATATATCCACATTCATATTTGAAGCAAGTAATTTGAGCATACCCAGGACTCTGGGCAGACGGCCTCATAGGTCTTGCGAAGGGAGACACATTGGGAGGCATTGACAGTATCGGAGAGCTCATCGGGGACCTGACGGCCCCTGGAGTAAACGTCTTTGATACAATCCCAGAAGGCGTCCCGCGCTGCCCAACAGGTCCTACGCTCCTCCTTGCTCGGCGCCACGCCCTTGAACTTACTGCTACTCTTCTCCGTCTAAAGCGCAAACAGGCAGCGACAGCTGCAGCAACAACTCACCCCTTATAGTGTTCAATGAAAGCGACCAAGAAACTCAAGTATGGGACATCACAGAGTCCAGTCAAACAGGCGACCGACTTCTCATTCATGAGAGCCTCACGTCAGTGCATATAAGGCGACCAAAGTGCATCGTGCTGATATCAACATAGCATAGTTGGTTTATTGGTTACATGAAACTCCATTGAGGAGTAAACAAACACACAATGGAGATATGACGAAGTTGAGGGTATGTTCCATAAGTTAATTAAATCACTCGCCAAAGCAAGAACCCAAACACCCTGCCCAAGCATAACTTACAGGGGTAAATTGTCTGCAAACAATCAAGAAAAAAACACAAATGAGCAAGACCTGAACTTTATTAACCGTGGTTTCATACATAATACAAGATCGCCAAATACACAACAGTCTTCAAATGGGAGGGTGGGCAAGCAGTCAAATTCTAAAAAGAGAAATGAGACAACAATAAAGTGGTGTTGTTTTTCAAACAAATTCCATATCAAAAGCAGCTAACACCATTAAAATAAAAGCATCATAGATGTTTGGGATAGTTTGCAGCAAACAAGGCTAAAGAATGATATGCACTGACTCCTAAAAAAGGTATCTAAGGCGTTAATCATAACAAATTCTCGGAGAAATTAGATTGGGTGGATAGTCATTTTGGCAAAATTCAATGACATGGCCAACTGAACAGAAAATTGGTCACAAACTGAAACTTTATTACCATTAGGAAACAACGAGCTTTGGGTGAAGACCTTCTACCTAACACTCCAAGCCGATTTAGCGGAAGAAGCTTGAACCTATCGACTGTCAACCCAGTTGAACATAAAATTATGAATGAAACAGATTACCCACCTTTTGACGATCTGAACTACATCTTCATCATCAAGAACATGGTCTTTGCCCACTCTTTGGGGCTGGTGTTTTACCGAGGAGCCCCAGACGATGGCACTTAAAAAAAATTTCAATGAGTAGTATGAAAATTAAGTATAGCAAGGCAAAAGTATTCAAAAAAACCTGAAGTTAGGTTTTTAACGGCCGGAAAACACATTTTATTTAAAGCAAATACTTGATCAGCCTGGAAATCTAAAAGCAAATACTTGGTCAGCCTGGAAATCTAAAAGCAAAGGAAAAAACCCCATTTACTATTTAAACTCCTTGATA
>NW_020170441.1:91083-100718 GCF_000524195.1 Echinococcus granulosus
CTGTGAATCTTGTTACAGAAATACTTCCACAGTGTGCGCGGCAGACTTAAGAATAACCGGAGAAGTGTAGTCAGGCAGCTGACCCTTGGGTTTCGTATAGATGCGGATTAGACTGAGGTAATCCCACATCTTCTCCAGCAACTCATCGAAATTCCACTTGTGGTGTGCCGATATTGGCACGCAGTGTGGAACTCTGCAAAGGCACATTGGACACCACATGAACGACTTATTACATTTCAGTAGGCCTTACACCTGCACACCACTAACTTGCATATGATGTCGAGTTCCTCGATGGAAATTTGATCGATTTTATTCAGGACATAGATGCAAGGAATATAGACGCGGTTGCCCTCAACAATGTCGATCAAATCCTCCGCCGTGGCGTCACACTTGAAAGTGATGTCCGCATTGTGGATTTTGTACTCACTCAAAATGGTCTTGACGGTCTCCTTGTCGAGCTCAGTGAGGGGCACGAGTGACTGGAAATTAATACCACCCTTATCCTTCTTACGGAAGAAGATGTTGGGTGGCTCCTTATTCAGTCGAATACCGAATCCCTCCAACTCATGCTCTAGAAGGCGTTTGTGCTGAAGTGGCTTGAGAACATCCAAAACCATCAGAATCAGGGAACATGTCCTAGCCACAGCAATGACCTAGGATTCAAAATCATTCATAAGATGAAATGTGCAACCTTTTACCAATAGATATGGTGGACTAAAGGTCAAATAACGAAGAAAATATTGACGAATGAAGCACAGAGACATAAGTTATCATGTTTACACTCTGTTACCAGAAGCAATACAGTAACAAACCATGTTTCATTCACCTGCGATCATGTTTATTAGCCAAAATGAAGCGGAAAAAAATCGCTAGTATATTTATTTACTTTGCCATGATACCACTCGTTATGACAGTATTCGAAAAATCTGCAAAGAATGCAAGGTGTACATTCCACAAAATGTAAAAGGTCCCTGGATGGAGAGCACGTTACCTGTTTACCACGACCTTTCCCATCTTTGGCTCCTTCGACTATACCGGGAAGATCAAGCAGTTGAATTTTGGCACCTTTATAACGGATGACACCAGGGACTGTGGTGAGGGTTGTGAACTCGTAAGCAGCAACTTCAGAGTAGACACCAGCAAGGTTAGTAAGAAGGGTGGATTTGCCGACAGAGGGAAAACCGACAAAACCGACCCGAGCATCACCTGTCTTGGCAACATCAAAGCCCTCACCACCGCCACCACCACCACCCCCCTTCGGTTCTATTAGTTCTCGCCGAAGCTTTGCCAAGCGAGCTTTCAAAAGACCAATGTGACCCATGGTCGCTTTGTTCTTTTGTGTCCGGGCCATCTACCATAGTTAGGAACCAAAAGGGTTTTAAGGACCGGAATAGAGAGACAGCAAATACGCAAAGTTATCATTCCAGTAGGTCGGATAATTAGGGCTCTACTCTGAAGTGCAACTTTAAAGTCAAAAACACAGAAGACAAGACGAGTGATTGCAAATAAATGGGTGTAAACGACTATGCATGCTATTGTAACTAATCCTAGTGCACAGAGAGTTACTCAAAGCCTGTTTCGCTTCAAAGCTAGAAATCTAAACTTGCTTCGGCCTCGATCTCGGCGATCTTTTGCAACACACTCATGTTCCAAATAAAAATGCACGTGCGTTATTCAAAGATCATCGCATTCCACGAGTGACATTGTTTTCGAGGTCACAGTGGTGTGTTTCACGTATTCATCTAGAATTTCATAACAAAGCGCTCGGCACCGTAGAAATTGTAATTTGAACACATCACTCAATTTGGAAATCTGAAACAGGTCCTTATTTGGAGGAACCACACTCGGTCTCAATAAGACCTGTCCTGACTCCATCATTTAACCCGAATGATCATTGGCTCGGTTCATGCCTATTTCACGCCCTCTCATGCTCATTTTCCAGTTTATTGTGCTTGAGATTATAAGTCCTTCCAAATATGCTGGTCATAGCCTCTTAAAATTTGTGTGCAATTTAGTAGGTGCGTTTATATTAAGTGGAAAACCTATTTAGCTTCTTTTTCAACATGTTTGATGTTCGTTTTACGTGTTGTTAGCATTTCAGACATATCCTATTTTGAAAAAAAACTGTCTGCATGCCGAAAAAGGTCAAAGAATCCCTTATACCTCCCTTGGACTTCGTAGTTCCTGTTTCTGCAAGCAAAATTCCTTTTAACAACGAATTCGTCCAATGCACGGCAAAACATCCCATAGTTAAGACAGTCATTTCAAAGGAGCAACCATCCTGGGTAATTTCCTCCTGCAAGCATTTTGTGTGGAATATAAGCGTTGTTAATCACTCATTTGAACAACTTTTGGGTCTTCTTTAAAGATTGAACCTCATTTCGACTCCTCAAGGCAACGCCAACCACATCCACGAGCTGTCTCGGCTTTCAATGGTAAGGGTTCCTCCTTTAAAAATAAAGGCGTGGTTGGACCCCTCAACTTTTCTTCCAACGGCCAGGCCTTGCAAAAAGCACAAAATGAATCCCCAAAGGTAACTTCCCATCGCTTTATTTATGGTTTATAGCGCCTTTTAATGCGTGATAGCTCCATTGAGCAATATTTATATGCGTACTTACCTACTCTCTAGTTGCAATGGGGTAATATACACTATCCACCTTTCTTAAAAAAATTTCAACACATATGTTTCAGTCGTAATACTTAAACTACTACTATGGGGGATGGGAAAGCGCCATTCAGTTTATCTTGAAACCATGATCCTTGTAACATTTTTCAGCCTAATTGCCAACCCGGCAATTTGCTCACAAATATCGGGAACCATTCTTTCAAATGCTGACCACCATTTTCTCGTTCCTCAGTCGTTTGTTATTATCACTTGTGGCATGCGAAAGAACCCATGACCTTGTTTTCAGAGCTGCGCCCGTGTACAATACGACCTAGACTTTGTGCAAAAAAAGTTAGATACGGTCTTCTTTCCCGCCAAGTCCGCTCCTTCTGCACATCGTGTGCTCCTTTGAAATTTCTGAGCTCGTGGTTTGATTCTTTCCAAAAAATATGTTTATTTCACTGCAAGCTGTCAATTGCAGCCATATCAGACTCTTCAAATTCACGTTTGAGTTAACTTTATTGGTTGATCGTAAATGACTTCTGCTCAAAATCTTCTGTTAGGCCCTCAGCAGTAGCCCATCTTGTATTTTTGACTGCTGAGGCTCATTTCCTTTGTAATCAGTCAAATCAGAATTGAGTACTACCTGAATACCTGCATTTGTACGTACGCAGGTGTTTATCAATGATTGCTTCTTTTCAGGTGAAACCACAGTGTCCTCTTGTACCCCCTGTCACACCACCACCAGTACTTCATTCTGGACAAATGCTGGTCTGCGAAACTCCGCAACGATAGTCATGTTTACTTTTATTATAATATTTTATTTAGTACTCACCATCGACTGACGCAGCTAGATATACTTACGACCTTTTTATCTTTCTGTAGGAATATACGTATTTGTGTAACTGCCTTCTCAGAGAATTTGGATACCTCATTACTGTAGAGTTCTTGATTGATCGTTACCTGGACGGGCAGGCGCTCGATTTGTGCCCGACTTCGTCTTCGAAACTAGTCTGGTCGGAAATGTGCGAGATCGAGGTTGGATTTTTCCCGGTCGGTTCTGCTCTAATTCGATAGGGCTAACTGCTAGACTTTCGTTCATAGCTGTTACAAGTTATGGATGTACACAGCAGTCACTGGTTCGACGTCATCGACGAGCATATTTGGCTCACTTGGATGGAGTTCAAATGCACTCCAACAGCATTGGTTTAAATATGCTAGGCGTGATGTTATATTAGAAGCAATAAAAGGGATAACTGTTAATTGGGCTGAAATTGCAATTAGGGGGCTGTAGAGTCGGGCAAGGAGGTGGCGACTACCCAATTGACAAGTGTTACTGCGGGGATGTCTGCCCAACGGTGGGTTTGGTGTATAAACGATTCGAGCTTGCTTGCTACTTCTGAGGTTCGGGTTCATGTGTACTTTCCCCAGGACTCTATGAATTTTGGATAAGTGGCAGTAATGTAGAGACTAGGTCAATTATTATACAAAAGGCCAGGAAAGCAAGACTGGAATGGAAGAGAAGGACCAGGAGGAAAGCGACACTACTTAAAGGTCGCCGAGCATGGAGAGCATATAGTTAGCGTACTAAATTATTGTAATTGCACAGTACTGACGATAGTGCGATATTTCGATTGTTTTTGACGCTGTGTTTGGATTACGCGGACGCTTAGGCCTCCGTGATTGCACTTTTGTCTAGGGACATGGACTCTAGGCCATGCTAATAGCTCCTCAGTCGTTCCGTATTTCAGCGACACGTTTTCTGCCCTACTATTATGACTTCTCTTCAATTCCAGTAAGACTCGGGGTGCCAAACTACATTATTGGCAGCAGAGAGCAAACCCATTCCAAAGGATAGCTGGCCCAATTTCTATTACTGAATGCTAAACCTTAATGAGAAGGAAGAAGGGTATATGCTGCGTATGAAAATGATGACTATCTTCGGTAACTACTCCAGTCCCGTGTACTACAGGAATGCTATCAACGACTGAGGCGATACTGACCGTAAACTTTCTGGAATAGTTCACTACGGAGCTCTCTACGGTGCCTGTGTAAAGACGTCAGTGAAGTGGACACGCGATACCTCCTCCACCTCCCTACAAGCTTGATTTGAGCCCAGAGTGATATGGTTGGGCAGCACTGAAGTGAAACCAAAGTAGCGAGGAGGAATAGACGCGATTCCTTATCCCCACAAAACAGTTGTAAACTTTGTCCCCCATTAGATCACTACTTCTAGGGCAATTTCCTTACCACTAGCGATGAGCATACGCGATGGCTAACACATTCCCCTTTCCTTAGTATAATTTCAAAACAGGGCGAAACTCCAGATCCAGTGGAATTTCCAAGAGAAAGCGATAACGTTGCAGTCAGATATCCTCTAGGATGCACTAGAATTTGATGAATGGTGTGGTTGGACGTGGGCATTTTTTTATAGCTCTGAATAATTTGTCATGACCGACGCGAGAGTATGACCAAAGTGCGCTCAGGAGACGGCGCGCAAGTAACGAGGGGATATGGCATGCCTCGACTATTCCTTTAACTCTTTTTTGGCTTTATGGGTATGTAATGCTTCCACCTTTGTACTTCTGTTAGGCGGCGTGGCCTTATGCCTTGGTAGTTGGTCCTTGACCCTTCCGTGCTTCAGTAGTACTGTCTTCTTCAGTCTTATGACTCTATTCGACTTCAAGGAGGACTCTGGACAATACACCACCTTTGGGTCAAGATTCCACCAAAACAGCTAATAATGCTGTTTACTTGATAGCTAACAATATTGCAACTAAACTGTATTTCATTATGATGAATACGAAATACATCACAACAATACAGGCTAAAAGTATGCATTAGTTGGGAAATATCGAAAACTCTAATATGATAGTACGTAATTTTGCGGTATAATAAATGAACCAATGTTATCGATTTTATTAATATCTAAGGTAAATACGATTAACATTTTGAAGTTTGTTTGATGTGGGCGCAATTTTCAAGAGGCAACTGTTGGTGTGTGCTTGTTGGCGGTGCTTTTTCGGCTTCACTGCAGTACCTTCGAATATGGCTGATTTCAATGCGAGATTTCATGACATCATGTGCCATGGATATTTCTCTAGCTTTCACATTTTTGAGATGGCTTTAATGCGTCTGGAAGAGGAGACAGGGATGTCTTTCACGATCCGTGTGAGCAAGAAGATTAGGGAACCCATCGAAGATGCAATTCGATTCCGATATCGTCGAATGCGATACATATGCAGCCTTGGTGGTAACTCTCGGACAGCTGGTGCCAAGCGGACTCACAAGTGTGGCTGTCCCGTGTACTTCGAAGTTGTATTAAAACCAACAGGATTGAAGGTCTCAAAATACAGCATGCATCACTCACACGCGGTCAGTCCTGACTCGGTTGTCCCTTCCGATGAACGAAGATGTTTAACCGAAGAGGAAGAGGAGTTTGTGAACAGCTTAATCATGATAAATACTGATAATCAAAATATACGTCGAATTGTACGCAGTAAGCCTGATTCTTAAGCCTTTCCGTCTTGACCTTTTGCTGGATTTTATGTACTTTTACTAATATTTTTACATTTTAGACAAGTATGGGAAGCTTCTTCACGCAAAAGACTTAAATCGATTAAAAGTGAAGTTGAATTACCAGCGGCAATAAATTTGAGCAAGTTTGACCCATTATCATCTTTTGTACAATAAAATTCATTGAAGAATTGCGACTTCAAAGCATTTCGCTTAAAGGAGCGTCCTACTTTTGCTAGTAAACTCCTTCTAGTCACTGTAAAATCATGCAACTTTCGACGTCATTGTTGACTGATGTGGGTGAGGCTTATGTTACTGCATACTGGTGACAAACACAACAATGTCCCAACTTTTTATTGTACGAGTTGACATTCTTCATTTTCATTCACCTGTTTCGTCGCATCTTATTCGGTCGCTTTTTGATTCTATGTATTTACGAGGTTTTACTCAAACTGCATAGGTAAATTTTGGTGCAGCCGCTTTCCTTTTGTAGGATCGTAGAGATTGAGCCTGTGGGAATTTCTCCTTTCGTTGTCTAATTGGCCCAACATTCGATGGGCAGAAAATTGCGTGGGCATTTGGTTCCATACCACGGTTGCAGCGCACCCTCTTACTATGGCGGGGCATTTTCCTTTTGGTGTTCCCGTTACGAGTATCCGCCGCGGAATACCACTTTTGATGGGGGTGCTGTATTGATAATGTATTTACAACAAATTGTTCATTTGTAAGAACGATATCTACTTTCACTGGAGGCGCATCTGGACATGGAAGTGATAGTGACGAATAAGTGCTTGGGGTATGTGTGGTAGCATGTATCATTCTTCTGATGAACACGAGCGTTTTGGCGCGTCACGGATGTGACCTGTCTTTTACAACACCAAAGAGGCTGTTTACCTGCTACTTATTAAATTTCAGTATAAATTGCCTAACGCATCATTCAAGAAAATCCGTGTAAACCTGGTCCACCAAGGTAATTGGTCCCTGGGATGCTAATGGGAGTGGATGTATTTGTTACAATAAGGTTAGTTTCCCACATGTGGAGGAGTGGGGGTTCACCACTTCCAGTTTCACTTTTTGCTGCTATTGCGGGCCTGACACCTGCGGATGTGGGACCGCTCGTCATCGGTCCTCTTCGTTGATACATTTCAAGGATAACCAGGGCACCTGCTGAGCTGACCATGCTTTGTTTCATTGGTAGTTAAAGTTGATCTGACTGCTAGTTCATATTTCAGGCTCTACTCTCAGTTACTTAGCATTAATTACATATGGGTCGGTTATTATGTTTGTTAATATGTTTTCTCCGGATAAATCTAATGCTTCTGTCCAAAATTCTGGGCCTGCCACTTGCCTGTCGCATAGAGAAGCTTGCTCCAAAGGCCGAAATTACTTGGGATCACAAATCAAATAAAAACAAAAAAAGCATCTTACGTCTTTTGAAGTTGCTTCATCAATGTTAGCGTCAGTCTTGTCAAACGATTATTAGAATGCGGGTAATTACGCATAAAACCTCATTCCCCAAAACCACTTTGAGTTGTTTATTTTTGGGGACAAATAACCCTGATAGTGTATGAGGATGAGTGATGAGAAAAGGGTTAAATTGGATTAAACAGAAGAGGTTTTGGTGTATCCCTAGTGAAAGAGGCTTTCAGGCAAACAATCGCGGTAGATAGGCCGTAGGGTCGGTCAAACACTCGTACATACCTACTGAACCATCGATGAAACTTCTCGGGGCTCTTTCTTCCAGCTGAAATGCCATCCCTTGACACGAAAACTCTTCCAGTCATCTTCAAACTCAAAACTGTAGTCTTTAAAAAGTGCGCAAACTCTATTCTCACTTCTTTATCGCTAACAATTCTCACCTACACTACCGTATGATGACTGTGACAAACTAAACACCTAACAGATGAAGGGGAGTTGGGTTAGACATTGCACAATGAATGAGGCATCCTTTTTTATGCATAATTTTTGGATAGCCATTTACATTGGGATCCACTTTATTTACAGAAGTCATAGTGACATAGCATCATCAAAAGTAATCCCCGGAAGAGCAATGTATTTGGATTCATGATTTCCTAAATCTGATGTGATTATTATTCGTTTGACGGTTTATAATTGAAAAAGTGATTCTTAAATGCTTATGCTCACCAAACTTTTGTGCTGAAATGGGTCACCAGTCTATGGTAGTGGTGTAGTCACGGGATGTAGCGTAGCGCAAAGTAAACTACCCATACCAATGAGGGTGTCGGAACTGTACGCTTCCGATAGTAGACCTGAAATTTCTGAAGATGACCGTGCATGACAAACACAACTAGCGACTTCTTGTGCCTGATCGGGGAGTGATACTGCAATAAGGGCTTTTATGTTGTGCACCCGTCTGTCATGCCGTTGTGTTGTTTTGTGTTGGCAACGTTGTATACCAAATAATTAGATGGACTTGGCAAAACTTAATTGTGTGTGTGTGTGTGTGTGGGGGGGGGGTGTCGTATTCTGTTGTAATGAGTAAATGCATGTGCACACCAGCAATGTGTGCTCACGTGCGTGCGCACGCACAGCAGCACAAACAGCTGATCGATGTGCTCCCGCGCGCTCGCGATTGGTCAGTGCCTGCACGTGCACAGTCTCTAACCCAGAAACACACACGCACGCACATCGAAGCGATCATGCAGAAGTTTGCTCATTCACAATACCATGGCGTCTCCGCAACCAACACAAGGGCAACCTCCGAAGGTCTATCTTCGCAACGATGTCTACAGTTCAGCTGTATCCGATGCACCCTACACTACACCGTATGGTAAGACACCCATAACCTACAGAGCTGGTGATACCGTCGTCTACAGTCGTCAGCCCGCAACGGTCCCACGTCAGGCCTATACTCTTGCAGATTCAGTAGAAGCGCCTTACTACGTCGATGAATCCACACTGCGAAGCGGCACATTCAGCGAGATATCGAACGACTCAATGGGCAGACATTCGAAGTCTAGCCCGAGATCGCGTCAGCATTATCACCATCGTTATCACCACCACCATCACAGAGGACAGCGTATAGAAGATCCCGACGGATATTGGAAGGTGCCTCATGCGAATAGTCAGGAGAAGTTGCACTCAACCCTGCCGGGACCCTATGTGACCCCGGGGGGGAGACAGCTCTCCAGGGCACCTAAGCAACACACTGCAGGAGTACAGGTCATTAACATTAGCGAGACCATGGGTGAGAGCCCTGACCAAAGAGCTTCCCACACGGAGTTGACTCAAGAAGTAGAGGAATATATGCAGTCATTGCAATATCTCCCATCAAGAGACTCGGAGATGAGTGTGAGTCCCCTCCCTTTGACAGTACTACTAAGAGATGCGATAATCAGACTTTATTTTAAGTAAGTGTTAAACCTCCTTGTAATAGATTTATAAATGTTAACCACATGCAAATGAATGCCGTGGACATCCCTACTGGCTAGATTGACAGATTTCTGGTCTAGAAATACGGACTATAAATAAATAAACATAAATATGGCAGTCG
>NW_020170441.1:100818-105819 GCF_000524195.1 Echinococcus granulosus
CAGAAGTTCAAAGGCAACAAGTTAATTTCTAAATGTATGTAGTGGCATTATTTTGTGCGTGATAAAAAACCCATAAATCCATGTTGAGGTGTGTCCACTTCGCTTGTGATGGGTGAGCAATGAAAATTGCTCACTCTGGATGACAAATCTACTTTGGAGAGGGTGGATGCCATCGCATGCACGGAGAGGGGCGGCTACATGATCACGCGACTTCAAACGCCCACGACTGCAAACTGGCAGTTGGAAAGTGGGAGGTGAAGAATTACTCATTGAAAGCTCTAATTCACAATACTCGCAACCCTACCCGAGTAAAGTCTTTTCACTTTTACATGTAGGCAGATTTTATATTTTCACGAGTCCAAATAGGTTTTTTGTACAAGAAAGAAACAAAATGGGATTAAATTCTCACAGTTGCTAACGCGAATTTTTGTGAACTTGATCAGTAAGAATAATGTCATGTCATGTGTTGCACTTTTGGACTCTTGTGGATTGTCTGAATTTTCGCCTTTGTGACATGACCAGTATTCTAGTAATTTCTTCCAAGTACGAAAGTGCAGAAGTAACAGCAAATTATTATCTCAAGGCAATACATAGTATGGATCCCTATTCCTCACTTGTCTGTTAGATGGTAGGAACCGAAATCGTTGAACTTGAATCCAAAACACAACACATTACTACTTATTATTTGACAACTCGGGGTAAGGCGGAGTAAATTTGCAGCACAACTTAACCGCCTTGGACTGGGGTAGTGGACGAAAGCTGCTCTGGACCATATGGTCAGCGTCACTTATAATAGCTGTACAACTTTTGAGAACCTCAATTTTTGAATTCGCCACTTCTGCTTCTGCCTCCTATCCTTCCTCTTGTTCTTGTGCAATTCACACTGAGGCGCACATGACATTCCACCTGTGGCCTGTAGACTGTCCCTGCTTTACATTTATGCTAATTCCATGACTCAGAGCGCTTGCTTGAATACGTAAAAGCACACTGTTCTCTCCAAGTCGCTCTGCACACCAACCACCTTAGTCTCGGTACTATTCGGTATTCAAATCATACCAGAAATTCTTCAATCCTCCAATCTCCAAAACTGGGGTAGGAGAGGATAACAGGGAGGCGTAGTATCCACGCCAAAGGCATAAAGAGACCCAGTTATGCCATGATGATATCTTTGCGCGAACAGATACGTGGGTATTCACTTTATTCCTAGAAATTGGGTGCAAGCTAGGGGGCTATGATGGACTCTTCGTTTTTCTATTAACAAAAGTTAGCACCGTGTCTCATGCCAGAGCAGATTTAGTATAACTGTATGTACGGACGCAAAAAGCTCTCTGAAACGTAAAATGGGCAAGAAAAAATTTTTGACATTCATAAAACTAAAAATGAATCATTCCGACGACAGATGTGGGAGCTTTGAATCACATTTCTTCAGCTTAAATACCCAAATTATTATTTACTAATAATAACGCTTACATTTCAGCAGTTGCATGGTTAAGGACGGAAGCACTTCTAAGTGTGAACTCAAGTCTAATAATTTTGACTTGCTTTCGCGGTTGCAGATCACTTTCCACTACGACCCCAACGCAGACGCAGCGGGCTTCCCAGAGGACACGCTGGTACGCTTGCAGGCGCAGTGTCGGGCCTACCTCGCCAAAAAGCGTTTTGTAAGTGGTGGTGTCTCACATTCACTGACAAAAAAGGCGAATTCATGGTTAAATAAGGAAGATAATTCTTACTTTTATTGGAGTGTGCGATAATACCTCAACATTAGCGATATAATGAAATGAATAGTTGGATGCTTGCCTCTGAAAGTCGTAACAGAACTCTAAAATGGGATGCAGAAATTGTAAAAAGTCAAAAGGGTAGAGACCAGAGTGCGGTGGTGCTGGATAACACTGGAGCCCGATTGATGTAGTCATGGCATACCAATGCGTGAGTGTTGGGGGAAGCTTCAACAACAACACAAAAGGATGACTAAAGGGGGTTTTGGAGACCTAAGTTTGTCGCATAAATGACCTTATTTACAACTCTGTTATGCGTATCGTGCGATTACACAAAGAAGCTGAGTCATCACTCTATGACAGGTCACACTATGTCACATCACAGCACATGAAACTCCGGTGCGGAATACAATCAAAAGATTTACCGCATGAACAATGCAGGCACATTAGTGCTCACCAAATGTATAATTAAGAAAAGCATTTGCATGAAATTGTTCAACGCACATTTGTCGCCATGCTGATGGAGATAGGAGACAGCACTAACAGGTCACTCTCTCCACGTACGCGGAAGAGTTTGCCCCTGACAGGTCATACAAAACTTGGAACGTCAATCATGCATCAAAAACCGCAAAGCAGTACAGCTTTTTAACTTATATGCCCTCAGCAATGACGCAGGATTGAATGGGAGTCAATTTTAATCGTGAGAACAACAGCAGTGCCGGATTACTTTGTCATGTAACTTCGATAATTAGCGGTTAATTTAAATCCGAAATTTGATCTAGCTTCCAGGAGTTCGCCTGCGTTAATGCGAGCTCTCGCTTTTACCTATTTTCAAACAGCATTTATATTCTAGTTCTGTCTTTCTAGTGGTAGCTCAAGTTTTAATCGTATTTTAAAGGACTCGTTACCTTATTCTAGTTGCGATGCTGTGTAAGGTTTTCTGAATTAGCTATGCTGTGGAAAAGGCTTGCGGTAGGGGAATTTGTCATCAAAGCCTTCTAGTCGAAATACGCCCTAAACGCCTTACCATATTTCTTTCAAATTAAAAAAGATGTGATAGGTATCTCAAAAAAGTACAAACAAGAAATCGGGGAACGTCATCATTGAAAATGGGGGCTCATTTAAAATGCACTCAGCATCAACTGCAAAGTTGGCAGTATGTGATGTTTGGCACCCACCCAAGTAAATTCACTTCTTCTGGATGCTGTAAAGAATTCTCTTCTATTCGTAGTACACAGTTTTGAAAACTCCAAAGACACGTAGAAACGCATCCTTAATTGAGTGAATACATGGGAGGAACACAGAAGATGCCCTTGTCAGAGCTCAGGATTGTAGTGAAGCGAATCGTCAATTGCGTCTGTCTTTATGGGTGGTGTGGTGTGTATCGATACTGAGGAGCCACTTGAGGGTGCCAATGCAAGCTTGACGTGTTGCTCACCGAGGCGAAGGAAAGCCAAATGCTAGTCAAAAACTCCAGGCAGGATGTTTCTCATGATGATTGTTCCTGAGTGGCGTGTTTTTTTTGGGCTACTAGTAAATCAACCACTTGTCATTAGTGAGGAGACTCAAAGGTGATCAGATATGCGATGGGAAAAGCAGGACTTACCGACCAAATGTTTTGAATTGCTTAAAGGGTTTCACATCTAGCTCTTAAGTGAGTCGTTGCGCGGTTTTATTAATCGGCTGAAGTACTTCAATATTAATTAGAGAAAATCCGTGAAAATCTTAAGACTAGTTTAATCGTTCATGATGAGAGGACTTAACATTGGAGACATGACACCTATGGGCGTCGCAAATATAATGCATTAGTTTCTTCCTGAAGCCTGCCTCGAATTAATTAATACCTCTTTTTGCGCTCTCCTCCCAAAGTGGGTCCTCCCTATGCAGATTCAAATATTTTACCCGACTAACAACTTCCCCTACATGCCAACATCTTTGTGGTAGTCTACCACACGTAGCTCCAACACTGGCGAACAAGTGCTGGCCCTGCAGCTCTAAGGGTCCGCAGGGATTTTGCCTGATGACACCCGACTGCCGCACAGTGTTTGCATCCAGTTGTCTATTCTCAAAAAGATGTATAATTTGCAATGCAAATCTTTCTATCGCATTGTAGGCAGTTGTAAGTCAGTGAAACATGTGCTTTCATAGTCCATCTTATTAACCATGCATGGTGGATGGAAATTTTGTTTTCAATGGATTTGGAAGATGCATATTCTTATGTTGTGTATGTTTCCTAATTAAGAGGGAGGACGAAGCTGTCCGAATTATTCAGAAGAACGCAGCTCTCTACTTCGACCCCTGGTTCCGGCTCTTCCTCGTGCTGAAACCTCACCTCAAGCACTTCCGTCTGGAGGAGGAAATCATTCAGTTAAAGGTCGGTTTCGTGAAATTAACAGCGAGCCAATATGCGATTTTGGAGAAGTAAGATGTAGAGTACAGTGGATACTTTTGTAGCTTTTTAAACAAAGTTTGTCAGACCCTTGAGTGTCACATTCCCGTATGGAATGGTGAAAATTTGTCATGTGATTGTAGAGTGAACTTGAAAAGTACAAGGCGATGGTCAATGTTCTGCGCTATGAAAACGTGGCCTACCAAGATAAGATAGCTCGACTCCTGACCCTTGTACGTGCTTCCTATTCTGCGTTTGTGAAAGGCTGAATGGGGGCCAAATTTGTTCTCTTTTAATTCATTAGATTCCTTAAGAATTACCCATGTTCACTGTTTTTAGCTAGACCAAATGCGCCCTGACGGTACAAGCAGTGACCTCATCAGCAAACTCATAAAGGAGGTAAGCCTTGAACCACTGTTGTCTGAGTTTACCACATCGCCTCTGAATACCACAAAAAATCAACATTCAATCTTCATCACAACAATGTCTTACGCAACTGTAATGCATTATTTGACGTTACTTTTCCACAATGAGTGGGCAGATAATGCCATTGGTCATTGTTCCGACTTGATTTCTGGTGACTAAAATAATCTTGATGCCTTTTAGTTGTCGATGGCGGTCGCGGATCACCAGAAGCAGTGGCGCTCGATGGTTGCGGAGCTGCCCTCAAACGAGTTGAATGGCATGTCAAGTGGAATATCCGCCGTCATCGGTCAAAGCAGTATGTTTGGATCTTCACTTAACAGGCCTCGTAGCTATAATGTGACTAAAACAACCCACAAATCTTCACAAAAGTATCATAGATTTGTTCCTTCAGACGAGAGAAACGTAGTTGAAATGTGTGATAAGACCGAAGCATATCTTTCGCATACATGCATTTGATGATCAAAAAAG
>NW_020170441.1:105919-119982 GCF_000524195.1 Echinococcus granulosus
CCTGTCCAAATACTGATCCATGAGAAGATTTGCATAATTTACACCTTAGGGCGGGGAACAACGAAGTACCCTCCCATCCCGTCCTTATTCTCCTTACTTTCTGGTGAAGTACCTCCGTGATATGTGGTCGTCACTTTCTTTTGACAGTAGACAACTGAATGCGATATAGAACCGTGAAAGCAACGGTTGTGGCTGGGGTCTGATTTTTATTTTTACCCTTACAAGGGAACACGCTTCATAGAGGCGAAACTCGCAGGCTTGTTCCCCATTTGGACTGAAGTATTGGCTGTGATTTTGGCTTTCCTTAACTAAGAGAATATTGGTAGATGCTTTCAGCGGTTACATAACTTTCCGTTATAAGAATACATGAACTCCTTTGACTACCTTGAAGATGCTGACACCGCGATGGACGCGATGACAGAGAAATCGTACAAACTGGCCAAGGAGAATGCGGAGTTCTATCGCGAGCAGTTGGAGTTGCTACGGGAGGATGTGGAGGCACAGAACTCGCGCATCAGCCAACACTACGAGGAGAAGGTAAATCTCCAACCTCTCATTTCTTCCTCCTGTCTGAATGATGCGCTAAATGCAGGTAGGAGAGGCTGAAAAGCCTGCCTCTGGTAGCCTCCTGTATTTCCTAAACTTAGGCATTTAAAAGTACCAGGTCTAAAACAATGATGAGTTCCTCCCATCATCTCCCTCCATATACCATTTGCAAAGTTAAAGCGCTTCCCTTGAAATAAAATACCGCATCTCCATCAATCCCCACTTGAAGGAAGAGTGAATTGGATTGACCTGAAGAAGCACTAGGTGAAATGTGGTTGTCAAGTGGGATTTACGGATTAACTTCACGAAAGCCCAAATAAAGGCTGCAAAAATGAGAAATCTTTCATAAATATTTGAAGTGCATTAATTGCACTTCTGAACCAATCTTTCAACCAACATGGAAATACCTTTTGTGGCTCATGACGCCAAAAACGCAGCATTTCTGGAAAACGCTGGCACCACCTCTCAACATCAGCGCTACAGGCGGTTGATCTTTAAATGTCGCACAAAAACCGCCTTTCTCGTGATCTAATGACCCCAAGTTGTGGTCACAAACCGAAGACGACGGTGATTCAAAAGCTGTGGACGCACGTGCTTACGGAATAAATGCAGAGTTGATTGCGTTGCATTGTGTACCTTGCCGCATTTTTATGGTTTCTGCTTTACGTTTTCTCAATTACACTTTTACTAACCACTAAATTGCTGTTAGTTTACCTCGCATGTGTCACTTTCATAAGTTTCACCTCCTGCTATAAATTCGCTCCACTAGCCGTGTTATTATGATGGGTAGGATAACTCTCAGCACAGCGTGGGAGCTTCAGTGTGAGATTAATGATACCTTAACTACGGTGAACATTTCAACTCTCACTGACCCTGTGGGATTCTGCGCAGGTGCACAAGGCGAGAAGGTGTCCTCATTGCAGGTGTGTCGCACACCTTGACCCGACCCCGCCACTTTGATTATCCCAGACACGGAGTCTGTGAGAAATCGGTGCACCCTTAGCATCTCGCCTAGCCTGCAGATCACACAAACAAGAACAAAGCTATTCTAAAAATTATTGCATACTGTGCACAATCATATTCCCTGGTTCCTGGCTGATTCAGTCAGCTGAAATTTCCACATCTCACGTAGCTCCATATTAAGGGCCGCTGTTACTGGCTTTGACCATCCAAAACCGTAAAATCAACACTCGTTAGATGCATTGTTTTGCAGTTAAAAAAGTATCTTTAAAAGCTAAAGTATGGCGAATAATCATGTAAATGTGGTTCAATGTAGATTGGTGTGCTGTCGGAACGGGTGGAACAGCTGCAAAATATGCTGACACAGGAGAGCTTCCGCGTGGAACGCCTCAACGGAGAGCTAGATGCGGCTAACAGCCAATTGGTAGAAGCGCGAGAGACGGAGGACAACCTTACCGGTATGGTAGATAGACTGAAAGCCGAGTTGGATCGACGTCGCCTCGCCTCCACCAGCGAGCCTGGCACTCCCGGCGAGCCCATTATCGTTGCCAACACCGTCAGCAATGCCTACGCTGCCGCTCCGCTTCCCTCCTCCGTAGAACTGATTAATGACGTGAGTCATGCTGCACTGTGATGTTACACGAAAACCAGATTTACGGTATCCTACTGAGCAGCTCATAACCTATCTTGCAGAAGCAAGGAGAACGGATGAACGCCTTGAAAAAACTGGCAGGAATTCGCAGCTTTCTCACGGAAAACCCGGAGATCTATGAAACCTTGAAGGATACCCCATTAGGTCAAGGCGGTGAGTATGATATCCTCTCTCCCAACGATAGACCGGGGAGCAGCTCCCTCGGCTTGGATGGCACCCTCGACCACTCGATGAACTCGATCTACCATTCACAGTCACACATTGAGAACTACCACCTGGGTCGAACACAAGAGATGGAGAGTAGATATCATGCGCTACAGCAAAAGCTGGACGATGAGATCGGATACAGAGAAGACCTAGAATTAGAGGCGCAGGAGATGCGCAACAGGATCTCCAACCTACAGCGTCAGGTACGGCGCCAACGCGACGAACATGAGGAAGAGTTGGTGGAACGCGAGCAGGCGCATACTCGACGGGTGCGCGAGCTCGACGACGTGGTAGAAGAACTGACTCGAGAGAAACAGGGTCTCGAAAAGCGTTGTCTCGATTTGCAGAACAAAGTGGAGGAGCTCCGCCAAAAACCTGATCTCAGTGATAGCGAAAACGGTACGTTAATGCACCTCACAAATCACTATGTACACAAGCTCAGGAGAAAACTGCACCAAACTGTGATAAGGTGCTTCGCTATGATGGAGGCGATGTGATTTGATACGCTATTTTCTATCACTTTCGATCTCTTCTACTTGCAGGTGAAATGTCAGCACTTATCACCTTCTTTTAATCCAAGATCGCAATTAGTAGGATCTATACGTACATGATTAAAGTTTTGTCATCGATGGAATTAAAGGCAATTAAAATTCTGTCAGGAGACTCTCATCATTCACTGTGTGCGCTTTAGCAAGAAGTATGGGTGGTTTATCAGTACCAGAATTGGAACGAAAACGGTACGAACCTCTTTCCAAATATTATGGGAAGAACTGTTAGCTACACATGAGTGCATGACAATGAACAACTTTTGTACGACCCAAGGTTTCGGGTTTTTGAATACTTTGACGCACTAAATCCAGGGGTACACTTTGCCTTATGTAATTTCTTCATGAACTTTAATGGGCAAAATTAGTACGAGTTGGCATGGTGGTTGGTGGCGGCGTCTGTCTTCTTTCAGACAAATTGGCTCCAATACTGACATTTGCATCAAATTTGTGTTTAAGGCGGTGACGAGCTTCGTGACACGCGTGCCAGATTGGCTGCTGAAAGTCGTCAGTATCAGAAGCAGTTGGATCAAATAAGGGAGGAATTTGAACAGTACAAACGCGAGAACAGCACCGAAGAGCTGAAAGAGCAGGTAAACTGACCTACACATATAAGTGGTTACGTTAATGGTCGATAATGAGAGAATTATCTAGTTACCTCCCTCTACTATTTAGTTGGTTGAAAAGGATGAGAAAATATCGCAGCTGGAAGTCAGCCAACGTCACACAAGCTCTGATATGGAGATTCTTAACGTCCGATTGCAAAACGCTAACAAACTTCTTGATGACGTAAGTTGTGCGTGAGATTACTTATGTGCCATAACTTTTAGCCAAATGAAATTCTCAATGCTAATTTATTACCAACTTATTAGTGAACGGGGTGTCTGAATGACCTTTTTGAGCATATGAAATTAATGCTTGATGGGTTGACCTCGCCGTTACAGATACTTAGCAAAGGTCTGACTAACGGCGCATATATGGCTAGAACTCATGGGAAGTGGAGCCAATAAAGCATGCAAAAGTTTTCACATCGCGACGACTGTTTGGTGAAGTAACAATATTTCGTGTTAAACTATAGTGTTCAGTGCAAGCCACATGTCTGCTTGGACTCATAAAACTTGTCTGAGGTACTTAAAAGTAAATACAACTTTCTTTACTGAATGGATTAAATAAAACCATAACCATTATTAAAAAAGGCCAGCCATTATGCGTGAACAAACTTGACGCACAAAATAGGTACACTGTTTTACTTATGTCCTATCAGTAGGCATCACCGTCTAGTATTTCTCACACATTTTATAAATGGACTAAACAACGGAATGTTGTCTTTTCGGTCTTTTTGTCATGTGTTTAGTAGAAAGTGGAACTACAACAGTATCCTGGAAAGGAGTTGTTTTGTTGAGCCCCATCCGTTTCTGACAAACAATGAGTGCATGGTTAATGCGACCCATTTTATTGTCATTACATGTGGTGTTGCCATGCAGAACGAACAGCGCTTGCGCAGCCTGACAAAGGAGCGACAGGGCCTGATGCACCGCATCTCCCAGCTGGAAGGAGAGCGCGACGCCGCGGTGCGTGAAGCCGCCTCGGTGACTGGCAAGGCGGGTGCGGAACGCGAGGCCTCGATAGCACGACAGCGCGAACTCGAAGACCTCAAACTTGAGCGCGCTGCCTACCAAAAAGACTTCACCGACATAAAAGCAAGGCTATTGTTTTGGTGTATTTATGCTAAAAAGTTTGCGTAAGGGACTTTCACCCACAAATGGGTAAAGCGTTTCAGTGCCTTTAAAGCATTTATGATAACTAACAGGGCTTTACAGAACTTTTTTTCGTTAAAAAGAGTAATCACTAACCCTTCTTATCTCACTCAAATATGCTATTTGATGCTCAGTTGCACCTTATGGAGACAAGTACCAAAGCGGAGGCAGAGAAGCGCGCCTTAGAAAAACGTCTAAGTGACCTCGAAACCTCAGCGAACAAACGAGAGACAGATCTCAAAGCTGATCTTGATGTATACAAAGAAAAGGTCGAAAATCTTCAGGTAAGTGAACGTACTTATGGCACTTTCTTTCACATATGCCTAGTGCGGTGATCATACTACCAGTAAATCAAGTGAAACATTCGAATTGTTTACAATTCGATGTTGTTTTGTACTATTTGTTGTGCATACGGCTTATAATACTGGGACCACTTTCTAAATTATAGTTTGGAATATATTATGGATTACTGGAACGCGTTGAGACACTGCTATGATGATTTGTAGAATTCACATGCACCAAATAGGTTTGAGGCCTGTGATGTTTGATTTTGAAGTCACTCCTACTGCGTTGCACTGTGTAGCAAGAGTTGTCGGAACTGCACAAGGTCGAGTCAGCAACGTCGACGGACAACCGTCATCTAAAGCGGCGGATCCGGGAGCTACAGGACAGCGTGGAAACGTACACACAGCGAGTGGCTGAGCTAGAGCGTCGCAATGCGGACCTGAGTGCGGAGGTGGAGCGAACGCGAGCCAGTCTAAGTGCGAGTCGTGAGGCTGCGGCAAGCTTGCTACGCGATAGACAGACCCTAGCTAGCGAAGGCTATGACTTCTCTGCCACTGGTCCAAACACTGACACCGTCGAGTACTCCGACGATGAAGAGCTCGACGTGTCCAATGCCAATGACGAGCTCGTTGCCTCTACTAGAGACCTCGGCCAACGTAGTGCCTTCTACTTTGGTGGCATTAGCGGTACTCAAACTGTCGATCGCTATGGCAGTAGGAGTCGGCAAAGGTAAAACCCTCCTCTCTCCTTCACCAGAACCTGAGCAATGATCAACCAAAACAATGATCCTCTCACCTCCAATCGAATCGCACGTCATAAAGCACTTATTTGTTATTTTGTAAGGTAAAGAGGTGAGCCCATGCACAACCTCCAAATAAAATCCAAGTAAGTATTGTAGGTTAAGCAGAAAAGCATGGAGGCGCAAATAAAGATGTCTTTTCGATTTATGTGCCTCTTATCCAATTTCTCAAAGTATTTTACACATCAAATTGATATAAATGAAGGAAAAGCATTGATTATCAGCATGAATTCTTCCTAGGAACAGTTTGTTTGTCAGCGTATGAGTCTCTAGAAGTCCTAGATCTCCCGAGCCATCCTAATGTTTTGTTAATGCATCTAGGCCGCGGTGCTCGAAAACAACATGCCAATGACTCATCACTCCATTGCATTTATTTCAGTCAATCATCACGCTCCACATCAGGGTCACACACGTACAATCGAACCCAGCTAATGTCCCATCGCCAATCCACGCCGGCTCCGACGTCGTCATCGAAGGATTTGTCGCCTCTGCTACCCCCTCTTCCGTCCACCAGAACCGAGGAGCCGGGCCAACAG
Organism: Echinococcus granulosus; assembly: GCF_000524195.1. Taxonomy (NCBI): domain Eukaryota; kingdom Metazoa; phylum Platyhelminthes; class Cestoda; order Cyclophyllidea; family Taeniidae; genus Echinococcus; species Echinococcus granulosus. The sequence continues at coordinate 112,207 of NW_020170441.1, forward strand.
AGCGAAGGAATTTGCCACTCAGGAAACTAGCGACCCCGTAGACAACCACCATTTATCCACTCCCACCCTCACCGCATCATCGTCCTGAGCGCGCTGTAACACCAACAGCCAATCACTACCGCCACCAACAAGACGCCCTCCTTCCTAATCTGCCACATATTTTGTGATCAATCTCACTGTGCTTTAAAGAAACGCCTGCTAGCACAGTAGTATTGCTTCCTCTGTGTCGGCTTCCTATAAGCATGCCCATTGACGCTGGCCCCAATTACTACTTTTGTCGTCCAAGCAAGTGTCACCGGTAAAGTGAGCAACCAGCTAAATATGCCAATTCAAGTCATTACCAAATGGAGACAACAATCTTTACCCAAAAAAAAGTTAAACAGATGTCCCTGAAAATTAGCACTTGGGGATTAAAAAATCCAGTACAGGGGCACCGCTCGAACACAGTCAGTCCAGAGCAAAGGGTCCAGTGACAAGTCGGCTGCCTCCGATGAGAACGACGAGAGGACGGCCTGCTGTAATTATTTATCCTATTATTTGCTATGGGACGCCCTTTGATAAAAGCTCAATGGTTTCCATGCAAAGTTCGTCAAGTAAAGGGTTTTGATGTAACTGAGAGCAGAAAATCCAACCTGTCAGTCCTATCATTCAGACACGAACTGCACTGTTTATGCTAAAACGCCATAATGACCAAAACTTCTACAAACGAAACTGATCGCATGCTTGAAAGAGGACCTTATATTTGATCAAGCTATAGAAAAGAAGGGGAATCACATATGATAGAAATGCAATTGAATAAGTCAGAATTGATTGATGAATACGGTTTCAAATCCCGCAATGATTATTATACAAATCCAACGCGTGAGAAATTATGCATCCTACGTCGGTGTACGGATAATTCTGCAAATCAGAAAAGGAAGAGTTGTTACCTTTCCTGACCTGTGGTAGAGTAGAAGTGGGATGAATATAAAGAAAAAGGATTACCCTCGTGCTTTCGGCGCGCTATTAACGAGAGAAGTAATAAGTATTTTAATTACTCTAATGATTAAAAACCATCCAAACAAAATTCGGTCTCGGCAAAAAAGTGGTTATGCTAAAAGCCTAAAAAATGCACATAAATTGTGGGTGATAAAAAACATCAGTGGGTTGTAAATGGGTCCCAAATGCATTAGTACAGTAATCACATGCTCTATAATGAAGGTTGCTGAATATTTCGCCTAAATTAACAAGAATGGCCCACCTGAAGGAGGTGAACGGCTCGAGGGAAATCACAATCCAACAATTTGCTTCTAACTAACCTGTAGAAAAGAAGCAGAACCTTTGAAAGTGAAATGGATACGAACGGTACACTCTGTGTATGTTGCACATTAATTGGATTTATATGGCCGAAAAGGCAGGTGCTGTTTACGGGTGATTTACATGACCAAAAGGGATGGGTCAATAAAAAAGCAGTCTCAACAAACCGTGCAACATTACATGAGCATTGAACAGCATATGTACAGGACCAGATCGAATCGGTGCTCGTCAGCGAGAATGCAGTCCCAAAGTCGGAGAACATCTTAAAGGAATAAAAAGATCAAATCGGAGAAGGCTCACATTACCAAGTGCGAGAAACCCCTCACTGCGTTACTCAAATATTATGCGCTATATTGCTTTAAGTGAGACTGATATGATCAACAGAGGCATCTAAAGATCAAAAAAGGGTGATCACCTGGAAGGAGAAACTCGCGAGCGAGCAAGAGGGTGATCCAACGCAAAGCAAAATGTGCAGGTTCTAAATGGAGGCGATCGAGATGATGAAGGAGCTCAGGATCGAAAACTTCTAGCAGATGCATCATCTGCTCCATCTTGCTACCTAAACTACGCGTTGTAATAGATCGGTGAGATATAAAAAAAGATTCGTTAAATCTTCACGAAAATAAACTTCAGAGAAACCACAAAAAAAACACAAAACTGCCATGACTTTTCTCTAGCGTGCACCCGAGGGAACGACACAAGTAAAATGCACAACTCACCGATCCCGATATCTTGATCAAAGTTGCGATTGAAGACACTCTGAATTTCTGCCATCAGGTTGTTGAAGCAGAAAAATGTATCCGCTTCGGCAAAGCCTTGAAAATTTAGAAATCATCTTGATTTTTAGAAATACACAATAACCACGATACTCAGATCACATTTCAAGAGAAAGCCAGTGCTGATCCAGTGAATTATTGTTATAGCAAATAACAGCACGTTTACTTGGCAGCTTTTAAAACAGTAATATTTATGAATGTATCTTAACATAACAGTATATTAGACAGTAATGCAATTAATAACATGGAAGTGAATACGGAAAAAGGGCCCAAAATTGTGGAAGAGACCATGTACACAGATATTTGAATCAATAATGAGCAGTGGCATTCTTCATCAAAATAACAAATGGTGTCAACCCCAAAAAAAAATAGTGGTATCCACACCGATGTGTAAAGCTTGGAAGACTTACGGCGTTCCTCAGGATCGGGATGGTTGGCAAAAACGTGGTAGATAGGGCCAGCCACTTCATTCATGCCCTGAACATAGGAAGAACCTTTGTTAATTTTGTAGAAAATGAATATGATGCGTTGCACCACCTCCCAGTGCATCTCCAGACGACCAGATAGTTCATTACTTTGCGCATCGTCAGTAGACCCGTCTTTTACGAAAGACTCGTCGCACGCCGCCCGCAACAAGGAGTTTGAACCCCGGATGCTATCGCAACTGGTCACCAGCTTCAGGGCACCAATAGTATTCGCTGCAACATCATGTGACTAAAATGGGATCCAATAAGACAAAGAACTCCTTCTTGTAAGGCATAATCAAATATGGAATCCATCACCTAGTTTACCAACTTTATAGAAGACTAGGGACATGAATCAAACATACCAACTCTATATGACGCAAAAGAAAGCCCCACACAACTCCAGTCACAAAGAAAATATGGACGTCAGTAAACAATTTAATCACCCAGGATGCTTACACGGGTTAGTTCAGTTTCAATGCGATTGCGCAAGTCAGAAACGCTGACATTTACGGAAAAAGCCTCGTTACACGGATACTGAGTTGGGCGCCGAAAAAAATCAAGTTCTGGGTATAGCCGACGGCAGTCCTTATTTATCTGCAGCAGAATTCTGTTGTCATCAAAGTATTCACGCCAGTTACTGCAGGGATCACTACTCAAAGGCTAAGAAAGAATTGGAGGTAAAAGGAGATTACATGATCGGCAGACTTGTCCAACCTCGACTTGTTAGCCACAAATTCCATAAGAAAGCCCTCATACTCCGTCCGCGCTTTCGACAGCGTGCAATCCCACAGCGACTTTTGGAGAGGAAGATAGTTTAGAAGCAATTTCCAAACCACAGACCTAATAGTATAGCTTTCTGGACAGCCTAAAAAACACGCTTTCCGTAACTGATTCAAATCAATCAACGGAAACTCTAGTATATCCTGAAAAACCTTCGATCTAACGGGTCAACTTTACCAAATAAACCAACCGTGACTCTCGCATTATCGGGGAAAATATAAGGCATTTATAACAAAAATAGTCGGCAATACTTACTAGGCATATATATTGGCATATATTTGTACTCTTCGTCTTCATCACATTAGATAATGTCTAACTTAACCACAAATAAAAAATAGACGCACCAATTCTGTGTCAAACTGCAGAAAATACTGGCACCAATTTTCAATGTTGTTTGTTTAGCCACCATCCATTACACACTTTTGACTTTTTTAAAGTTACTCTCAACTGAAGTATCAACGATTTTATTGGTATTTTGATCGAATCGCATAAGGACCTATAAGTGAAATTTCATAGGTTATCACAATACTAAACAACCTATTTTTTAGTACTGGAACGAATGTAGGTGTTATGTTTCAGCATTGGCTTATTTATTTGTTTTATTTAAGCAGCCTCGAAAATTGTCATGTAAAATGGACTCGGCGGACTAGTGATTGTAGTAATGAGCAGTATAAATCTGCCGATCGACAGAAAGGAAGCAGCAGCAATCGAAAGGCGTCGGGTTTTTGAAGAACAAAGAAAAGCTAGGATTTTCAATGAACGGATTCGACTCATAGGGGTTGGCCTGAGTGTTCTATTTCACACCGCCCTTTTTTCTATATACCCCTCTGAGTCCCACTGGATCTTGCAATTTTGCTATAATATATATTTATTAGCCCTTATTATGAACTAATTTGTCACAGGTAAACTTTGGGTGTGGTGGTTCAATTCGGATTGCATTTGACTTAATTTTTCTTGTATTTGCCAACAGTTTAGGCCATTTCATATCCATTCTATAAATTGAGTCATTATAACTATGCTTTATCGTTTGAATCCAATGTCTATACTCACAAACCGTAAAGTGTTTGTCTCGTAATGTGTCCTTAAACAAGTTCTAACTGCAAGTTTCCTTTTTAGAAAAATGGTTTTTATGCATCTTTTAGTTGCTCCGGGCGAATAGATACTTGGAATCTAAAATATTTTTTAAAATGTAATAGGGCAGAATGCTTTTTTGGATTGTTTAGTATTCAGGTTCTTTAAAGTTGCTTCTTCCTGTGCTACATATCAAAATTCATGCCTATTTTATTGAATTAACTCATGCCATCGCTAGCCTAATTAAACAGAAACGCAGATTGTGCCACATTTTTCCTATGCGGTATTATACTCTTCCATGCAGGGTAACCTGTGTGCATTCCCCTTTTTGCTTAAAGTAGTCAATTTGAGCAGGATCATTTTGACAACTTATTTAATTTAGTTAAAAATCAGTTGACATGGTTTTTGCCTTTTACTTAAAAGGCAAGCTCGATTTTTTTCCTAGGTTGATGAGTGTGCCCTAGCACGACAGGTGAAGGATAAGAGAGAGCGTGAAGAGCATGAACGCTGCAGAGACATAGCTTACGGTATGTCAGTAATCATAATGACAACATTCTCCTATTTACCCCGTCAAAATTTACTCGTAATTGTATGTTTTAACTGTTTCAAGAGCGTATTTTAAAGTTTGGGGAATTTGTTTTGAATTGGATGTGCATTCGTGTGAATCTGGGTAAATGTCCTCAATAATGAATTGTTGTAGGGTAATAAGCAGAACCTAACAGATTTTGAACTACCCCGCGTTATTGTCACTGGTTTGCATGATTGATCAGGTAAAGATGTTGAACGCAATGACAAAATTGCAGTCCTCTTGGAGAAGCGTCAGCACAAAGACCAGAGGGAATTGAATCGAGCCCTTAATGAATTTCGATTATTACATCAACAGTCGAGCTCTCGTCGTGAATTTGACCTCAATGACCCAGATGCAAAGAAAAAGGATAGGCCGGCTCGCATCTCGGATGATGACCCTAGATGCGGAGTCTCATCTATACAGAAGTTTGTTGGCGAGGATCTTACGAAAAAATCGAGGGAGAAGTTCCAACAGGAACAAATGCAGATTTGGTTTGATCGGCAAATCGAGGAACGGAATAGGGCTGAATGTGCTAGAAAGCATGATGAACAGTATGGTTCGCCTTCTTTGGCTCATTTTGAATTTTACTACTGCAAAACTAAGCCTCATTTAAACAATACAATGATGCAATTCTATATTCATTTTTAAGAAACGGCAAAGGGCATTGACACTCAGTACAGGCACCTTGGATGGTCAATTTTGCAAGTACTTTTTGATAACTATGCTGAGAATCTGCCTCTTTAGTTGTTGAAAAGATTGCCCCAAATGGTTAGGCCAGCCGGCCATAAATAAATTTAGATTGGTCTTTCTCAAGGTGGCAAATATAGTAGACCATCAACCAAAACTGGTGTTCGGTGATGACCAAAAAATGTCTATCCCGATTTTCAACGTGCCTTTTGTGTTTCCTTTTAAGTAAACAACCGGATCACTTGAAATATCTGTAATTCCTATCGGTCAAATTACAATTCAGAAGGATTGTGTTTTGGACGCTGGAGCAAATTTGCAGCCTACTTAATATAGATTAGACCAAAAACAATTATAAATAGTTACATTTGTCCATTTTTTCGATAGCCATAAATGCGCATTTGACATCGATGAGAATCCTGTAAAAAAATAGTTTTATGCATAGCAAAATGCTTCCCTTTATTGATCAAACAGAATAACTCTAATTTTTTATATTGCTTAAGTCTACTCACCACTGTTATATTCACAGCCCTTCTACCCGCCGACCCATAGGCATTTGCAAACTATGCTATGTAGGTATTTATATCCGACTATGAGCTTCATCGTAAATACGACTGTGCTTCAACATGAAGTCTGCAGGCGCTGTACGGACGGGAGATGGATGGACGAGTGCAGGCGATGGCACGGGCGGAGGCGGCGTGCCGTCGTGCAGTGCAGTGTGCGGTGCGGCGCTACAACGAAGCGCTGGCGGCGGAGCGCGCGGATGCGGATCGCGCCCAGCGACGGTGCGAGGAGGAGGCGAATGCCCGAGAGATTCTCAACTGCATCAATTCCGATCTCCTCACTGAGAACCCCGCTCAGGCCATTTCTGCCTTCGGACCGCATCGTATCTGCCCCGACCGCTACAAGGGCTTTTCACCCGAACAGCTTGCCGAAATTCGTCAAAAACAGTGCCAACAAATCCGCGAAAAAGTGGTGTGTTTCTCTCGGCTTTTCACTGAATCCTTTCTATTCGTCTACCGCTTTCAGACGAACGTCGAAAATGTCTTAATGTGGTGGTTCATTCAAGAAAAATATGTTCAGAAATATATTTTACTTGACAAATGAACCAGCCGAGGGATCAGTCTTTAATCTGTTAGGAGTATGCAATAAGAATTACGGATTTGACTTTTAACTATTGAGAAGAGAGACCCTTGGTCCTGACACATCAAACTCACCGCTTGCATCAAGTTAGATTTGGATCCCGCTAGGTATCGAAATTTCAAATATTTTTTCTAAATTAAGACTGATGTGGGTTAATATGTAAACCTCTGCGTTTCAGTAGCGTTTGCGAGAGCAGTTTACGCTATTGCAAATCTTTGAATTTGGACTTTTGCAATTTCACCGCATATTTTTTCAGTTAAGCTTGTTGTGTATCGTTTAACTGGGGGCTTTAATTTTGGAACAGTGTAGAGAAGCAGAGGAGAAACAATTGAACAGCCAATTTGACAGTGAACGTGTAAAGGCGAGCAAAGTTAGCCTCCTCCTTGAGCGAAACCTGGAACGGCAGGCGCGTGGCTATCGAGAGCAGATAGCTCAGGAGAATATGCTCCTTGCAAAGGATCAGAGAGCCTTTCAAAAATATCTAAATGAGGAGGTGAGCATTTATTTTGCGGAATGTTCTTGCTCATATCATTATCTTTATTCGTATGTTATATTATCTCCAAATTGTGAATTATCCCGGACCCAAAAATAGTCTATTCTGAACAAAATCCTTTCAAAGCAGCAGGTAAAGTCGTAGCAATGTTCGAATGACCCTATTTTGCTTTGCTTAGAACAGAGGACTTAATTAATTCTGACACGTCAATGCTTCTCACTCAACCAGCTACCAATTCAAAGAATATAAGTGAATTTGAATTTTGAATGGTTTGTTAATCGTTATTCTAGCTTCTAGACTTTCCTATCTATTTTAGGTGTACAAGTATAAGCCAACGGCGGCCTACTTCATGCAATTCAATACAACCTCCCGTTAAGATGCCGACTTCTTTAGGAACTGTACTACTTCTATTTTGACATGTGGTGTGTCCAAGAAAACAAAACTTCTCCCCCTTCCTTCAAATTGAACATTTCCAGCCACATTGGCCTAGAAAATATG
>NW_020170441.1:120082-130566 GCF_000524195.1 Echinococcus granulosus
CCAAGTTGTTGCACTTTGGAAATTGAACCCGCCTATGAAACATCAGCCCATTCAAATATGGACCAGGGGGCTTTTCAAGAATCATTTAATAAAGCACCAAAGTAAATAGGCATTCGGCTGTCAGCGGAACTCCATGCCACCACCATATGCAAGAAAAAACAGGACCGCGGAAGCAAAAGCTAAGTGGCCATTATGCTTTTTCCTCAGGGTATAAGCCTAACTGTAGTGATATGATACTTTGTTCAGCCGTGTAAGGACTCTAGCCTCCACAGGTTGCACTTCCACTCTATGGGATAGGCTTGAAGTCGCGTTGATAGCTTCCCAGCCAGCCCATCTGTGCATTTGTAAGATACGTTACTCCTTGGTACCTTGGGTTACTACGTCTTTGGTAAAGGGCAGCACTACATGACACTTATTGGGGTACTTGTATGAGACGGGATTGAGTGTAGCATCCTGAGTCTTCCCCAAGTTCATACGAAGTCTTAACAGCACGACAAAAAGCACACCACCAACGCATATCGTACATATGTATGTCAGTATAATGTTATGGTACCATAATATGTATGTGTACCATTGTGTTGTATATTTATAAATCAAATATATCAAGGTGGCATATGTACGAAAAACTGGGGGGAGACTACCGGCATGAGCCGAAGGTCATGCCATCCAGTGGAAGTGACTGACACAGAGGTAAAAGTATAGCGAAGGATCAGATGATAAATATGGTGGTTTAGTAAGTTTTGTAGGACATTAAATGAATAGCAAATTATTGAATTGAGTGAAAATTGACTACTAAAATATTTTATGAGAAACAAACATTACAGGTTGTTGAACGAATTGCTAAAATTCGCAAGATTCCTTACTAATTGCTTTGTTGGTAGCATGTTTTGCATCAGTTCTACTCGGTCTTTAAAGCGAGGCGCCTACGAAAATTAGTAATGGATGTTCCAGGTAATAATACTTGGGAATTAAAGTCATAATAGTCCGACGCCTTGTTTTAATGATTCTTCATACTCGGAGGCGATTTAACGCTGCCCTCGTGATGGTTTTGCCTAAGAAGATTGTGGTAGATGGGCTCCCTTTTTGTGATTATATTCCACGGCCATTCACCTCATTGGCTCAAAACAAAAAGGGACTAATCGCTGCTTCTAGACTAGATGGTTCGATTGATGTGTATGACGAAAATGATCATTTCTACTTGCTCCACCACATTCCACCTTGGATTCTAACTTCTATATATGCCCTTTGTTGGTCAAATATGCGACTGTTTGCAACTGGTGGAGAGGGTCGTGTTTTTGAGTTGAACACAACCTCAATCCAACCGACGGTATGTACAAACTTTCCCTCGATTTTTCTAGGCGAACTTACTTCTGCCTGGAGGTCTTCCAGCTCGTTCGCTTGTATCACATGATGAAATGCTCGTCTCTGGCAATGATGGTGGATACATAAATCTCATTGAAATAACTGACGGATCCCTTGAACTTAAGTCGTGTCTTGCCAAATTGGAAGGTTTGTACTTACCTCCATGTTTATGTTGCATTTAGGAAAAATCCTGAGTTTGGCTGTAGATAAGAAAAGCGGATATATTGTTGCTGCCGGTGATTCGAAAGGAAATGTCCATTTATTTGATTTAAGAAATAGTACAACTCTTTCAGTCTATTCCATTGGCGATGAACATTGCGCTGATCCGCCCATTGTTTGGTCGTTACTTTTCGTGGGGTAAGTTTTAATGAATAACTAACACTGTTTATGTCTATTCTAATGAGTTAATTTTCTGCAAAATTATTTCCTGCTAGAAATACACTCTTCTCTGGTGACAGCCGTGGTAATGTTTGCGTATGGGACGTCGAGCTTGGAGCCCTCGTTTCCAGTTTTAGAAGTCATGCTGCCGATGTTTTGGCCCTCGCTGTCAGCGAAAACAACCAGTCCATTTTTGCCGCTGGTGCCGATCCCATTATTCAACGTTTTGATCTTTGCCAGACTGCGCATATATGTAAGTCATTCTAATTTTGCGTCCCTTAAGTGAACTGCTAGTTGTATCTAATTTTCTGCACTATTGTTGTTATAGCGCAATGGCAGCCAAGTGGTGTCATAAGAGGCAGTCGACGCGACATTCGTAGTCTGGTTTTCGTTCAACACGGCGAATCAGGCGGTCTTCGCTCTTGCAGCGCGGAAATTGATCACCTCATTGCGGCGGGCAACGATGCTCGACTTCAAATACTTCCCTGTCCTCAGTCCAGTCCAGGAGACAAAAAACCGATACCACGGCGCAAATTAAAGAAAAACGATGCCCTTAATGTTCCTCCACCAATTTATCTGCCTTTCTGGCCTCTTTCAGTTACTCCCACTCTACCTCTGGCTGCCCACTTTGCGCATTCGACCTTCACGCCAAATTACCGTCATTCTGCTCGCCTTTGCCTAGTGCAGCATGCCGAGTATATGTGTCTCTATCGTCTTCCTCCAAAAGCAAAACGAATGTCTCAGTCAAAAATGTCTGTTCGATATTTCACTAAACTAGCTCACATTCAACCAAAGATGGGAAACCATATCATATCTTGTTGCATATCGTCTTGTGGAAGGTTTATGGCTTATTCAGACGACGTTCGTGCGCGGATTTTAAAGATTGAGCATCCGGTAAGCGGTAGTTCACATAAAAGCTTCCAAAGCCTAGTTTTTCGTTATAGTAATGACCAAGATTTTTGGTATTTGGACTCACAGAATTCTTGGAAATTTAACCCAGATGAGCCAGCTCCATTGGTGGCTATCTCGCGCTTGGGTTGGCCTAGGATCCCACGAAGTTTTCAAAGCCGAGCATCATCCACGTCTTCCGATGCTGACAATACAGATTCCGAGGATGGTTCTTCACGATTCCTTTTCCTGGACCAATCCTCCGCTGATCTTTTTGTTACTAATGCAGCTGGGGGTGACGCTGATTTCGACGAGCATCTAGTCTCCAGAAAACGGAAGATGGCCGCGCCTACGAACAAATATCCTTCCGTTGAGGAATGCCATCAAGATGAGGTCTCTACACTGCCCCCCGCCTCTCTTATGGCCTTCTCTCCATCTTCTATCTGCCTCGTTTGTGTAAGTGTCCCCACTCAACAAGTCGTCTGCCGCCGACTCGATACCGGTGCGGAGGTCTGGAATTTTACACCCCAAACATGTGAGTTTTTTCTGGAAAGACGCTGCTTTAGCCTAAACTGAAAGGTGCCACAAACATTATTTCTCAACCCCCTAGGCTTTTATTGTGCCGGTGGTAGAAATATCAGACTCCATTCCCGTGAAGCTAGCGTCGTTTTATTTCCTCTATAGCGTCCATGAGCGGAACACCCAGTCCAATCCACTTACTAAAAATGGCTCAACTCTGCTCGGAGTCAAAGGATAGTGGGTCTGTGACTCTGCTTGCGGCGGCTTCTCTGGATGAACGAGTGTCGGTATACGCGTTCAACGAGGCAAGCAGTGGCCAAAGTCCGCAGCACCTTTTCACATGTCCTCTAGCCGCAAATCCTTCCCGGCCGGGTCATCACCCGCGCCCGTTGGCGATCGCGCTGCACGTCAGCAAACACAATATGGTAGCGGCGGAAGAAGGCGGGGAAGTGGAGGCTACGGAAACGAACGAGGTAAGGGCTCGGGTTACTGTCCTTTACACCACCGGCCAACTCACTGAATGGATACTTCCCTTGCGCCTATCCGGGGGTGTGGTTCATCTCGTCGGCACTCCGCAGATTGACGCCTGGCTGGAGGAGTTCTGGCGACGCCATGGTGTCACGTGGCGACGCTACATGCCCAGGTTTCATTCCTTGGATTACTTCTTTGACAGTCATATTCTCATGCTGGCTTCGCGGCGCTTCTGTCTTGCTGTTGATCGGCGCAAAGTGAGTCTTACATCAACGCTACTAAATCTTAATGGGAATTCATTGGAGCTCTCGTAGTAAAATCTGCGCTATTTTATTTCCATAATTGTCTTGTTCGCCCCAGCAACTCAACTCAAAAGATATTCACCTGGCATTCCGTGGGCGGCACCGAAAACTTACGGATGGTTGTCTGCGAATTTTCGGACAAGTAAAGGTATGTTAGCTCTAGCGCAGTCTATTAGCTCAATTTAGTGTTAACTCATGCACTGACTTTCAAGTAGGTGTTCATTCCCGACCCTTTGCTAGGAAGTGATGCCAGCGTTCATGACATGTGCCGAAGTTGTGCATTAAAACCGATTGAGCCGGGTGCCATTCCTTACTAGGGATTCGTAATTACTTGAGCGTGTTTTCTTCTGTAGAACATGTTGCACTGCACAGTGTTGGCTGATCGAGTCGCTGCATTCCAAATGGATGCTCGTACTGCCATCAACAATTTGCCGGCGCCCTTGAAGAAAAAACGCTTTGGAACCTAGCTGCACCACCGCAATCAGTATCTATGCTCATCCCACTGGGTTTATGTACGACTGCAAGTATGATGCAGCAGACTTCCTCCAAATTGGATCGTCTTATGATTTTTTGAGGATGGATTGATCTAGTATGCCTCCCAATTGAACTTTTTTCAGCATCACCTTTTCGGCAAATCTAGCATGCATTGTTCCAATGATCCACCTTCACGATTTTACACAAAGGCATTGCGTTCACTTCAAACTCTCTGAAGGTCTAAGTGTAGTGACCCACGAAAACAATGAGTTCACGAGATAAAGTTAAGGCATGGATAAGCGGTCTGGATTCTGTAATTGCACAGGATAAGTCCGATGCTCATTCAATGCTGCGCATGGATGCAATAATTGCCTGTGTCTTCCTTTTCCGTAGTTCGTCACTAAAATCACAGAAAAAAGACGTTAGACATTTTTCCAGCAAAGAGCCAAGTGACCGTTAGCCTTAGCTGTCTTTCTACCTTAAATGTTTCATTAAAGCCTGACAAACACGATTTGACGATTCGGAATCAACGGAAGCGAATAATTGTAACACAAGGCCGTGAGCGGAAAAGGGATAGTGGAGGCAGCCTATCATTATCGAATTGCTATTACTTGGTAAGATTTATTGAACAATCCAATGAGCGAGAATCGTGGGCTCACCCCGCCTTAGTCTTCTTCCTATCGTAGTTGGCAAGAAACTGGGCATCCCTCCGCAGCTCACGAACGGTGTCCCGCCTCTCCTTCGCCAGTTTCTGCCTCAACTTCACATTCGTAGGTTTCTTCTTGGGTCTTCTAGCGTCCAGTCTAGAGGAGAGGAGCGATTTGTCCGATGATTTTGTCTAACAATGCAGTGATCACAGAAAGAACAACTTACTTCTGCTCAAAGTCGGGCTCCAGCTGAGGCACAAGCCCTGCCTTCTGCAGAGCTTGAGGCGTAGCGTTCTTGTCGGCCAGCAGCAACGCGATCTTGTCCGCAGGGCCAATGCCCTCCGGCCGCGGCTGCGCCCTCAACTCGTCCACCCTCTCGCGCAGTTGTTGAGCTTTCATCTCAATGCCCGCGGGCAAACGATCGGTACTTAGGCGATCAAGTGAGAGGCCAGAAAAGGCCTGACAGACTGCAGGCGCTGGGAGATGAGTAGTGTAGACTTCGAGGAAGGAGTTGGTTAGAGAAAGACACTTATCCAGGCAGCCCAGGCGATATGCTGCTACCTCATTCTCGGGAATGGGCCTTTGTCTCAGAGCCACACGAGTATCGAGACTGCTGTAGACTGACCTACAACAATGAATGGGGGTTATTTTGGCTACGTGAACTTACTGTTCTACGGAAGACGCATCCTCGGAGATAAAGAGAACCCCATTTTCCCTGTCAACTTCATTGATAAGACGTGAGAGGAAACGTATGGCTTCAGGGACGAAAACTCCATTCAGACAAGCGCGTTTAGAAAGCTTTATGCTCTGCCCATCTTCTCTCTCTAGTTTCCTTAAAATGACATCCATCAGGAGGATCTGAGTGAGCAAAAGACCACGCACAACGTCTGAAAGTTGAGTTACTATGAGGCTCCGCAATTCTCCAGCGATCCAAGATACCATGATCGGCTCGCAAGATCTGATGCTACACAGAAGACGAAGTAAAACATCCTCTGTCTTCGGGTGTTCTGAGGTGTCCATTGACGAGTTTTCTTCTCTGCAAAAAGATGCAACGTCTTTAATGCTGTAGGTATTGAGGCAGTGCTCCTATTATGGACAGACTGATTGATTCAGCAACTCAACCAAGCATTGCAGCAGAAGGGACCTTACAAAGGTGTTGTTGATTACTTACCCAACTCTTCTCGCAACAATAGATTCGAGGTTCACGAGCAGTCGATTGTTCTTCATTACCTCACTTTCGACCTTGACACCGATGGGGGCGACGGTCTTGCCCGAAGAAAAGCCTTGCAGCAGTCGCAAAACTTCAGAACGACCCTTTTCCATTTTCTCTGCAGCTTTAGCATTCTGGATGTTTCGAGGAAAGATCTAGTTATTGGATATCTAACTCCTGAAGAGTCAGATATGTAGTGAATTAGAGCTTGAGCTAATCTACGTCACATTTATTCAAGGTTAATTTAGGTAAGGCAACAACTAGGCATCGGATCAAGATAAAAAGAAACGTATTTGACACAGGTTGTTATGGAAATCACAGTGGATGAATGAATAAGAGCGAAGAAGTCTCACCTTTGGTTTGAGTTTGCTGAGTTCGGCTAGCATAAAGCGGACCTTATCCGCCCACTCGGAGTCTGCATTTTTGAGCTTCTGACGGTTAACCTCATTCTCCTCTACACGCTTCAACCGCTCCTCCTTGGTCTGGGCAATCCTCTCCAACAGACTATCGTTCTTGCTCTGCCGACCGCTCTCGCCCGATTCCACAGCAGTTATTAGGCCACCAGCGAACAACTCGTTCTCCACAATATCAGCTGGTACAGGCGAGTAAAAATAGCGTTTGATCATATCAGAGGATTTATTGTCACCGTTGGCATCCGACAATGCCAACATCGGGTGCCCGTAGCTCTGATCATGCCTTGATCCTATAGATTCTTTATACCATTGCAATAGTCCCATTCATGAATCTCCAAGCATTAACTTTAAGCGCGATTCGGAGAGAACATATTAGGTGGAATCAAATTTGCGCTAACATAAGGAAAGATTATGAAATACTAAGGACATCTATTGTGAATTGTACTGTTATGACTTACCAGAAAGACCTCCCGAGTCATCATCAAAGGAAGCGTGTTTGCCGGTCTTCTGAGCACCCATCGCTGCTTTACTGAACAAGTCATCGTCCACTGATATTGTACCCAGCGTATCCATTTGACGCTGAAAGCAAGGCAATGGTGAGGCACAAGATATGCAAGGAAGTTTATGCCAATAAGTGTTGAGCACTCACTGATTTGGAGTAATAGAACTGACCACCATCTTAAATAACTTACCAACTTTTCAATAATGTGCCGACGCAAGGCAGCATCGGATGACGGAATTGATGAGTCCTTTGTGCCAACACGTTTGTCAATCACGCCTCCAACCTTACCTAACGCCCTTAGTTGCTTTGTCAGGATCCTCTCCCTCTAAATCAATGGAACTTTAAGAAATATAACCTACGAAGTTAACCTTTGCCTTCGTTTTTCCAGCCTTCACTTCTTTCTCATTTTTGCGTTGTTTCGAGATCTGCAGCTTGGACTTGGCCATTGTGCTGGACTAAGAAAAGAGGTTAAAATCACCGCCTGTGGGAAGGTCTACACCACTGGGCCCATATAAATAATAGTAATAATAATAGAGGTCTGCAGACACATATTGGGCATAAGACATATTCCCACGGTTATGTGGAAACAATAACCTGTAAAAAACCTCGATGCTCGATGCAAGTGTCAACCGTGGTCATATTGGGGATGTTAAGAAGATCGAAAAACTACTGCAAAAAAACAATGACCCACCTCAAAAACCCAAAACAGGCCACGAGTTCGGTGAGTTCAAACTGCCGAAGCGCTCCGATTTACTTAAACAAATTAGGTGCAATAGCTATCCAAATAAGCATTTTACTGTTCACAACACAGAGTGTTCGTCTTATGTTATGTTCTATATTGGGTTATCAGAGAAGCTGCTCACTGTGTAGTCCTAACAATTGGGAAATTATTTTGTGTTAGATCATTAAATTTAAAAGTCCAGTGGCTTTATTCCCCTAACGCACTTTAAATTGAATATCTTTTGAAAACAATCGTTCAGTAGAAGGTCCGAAACCGTCTTCTGCTGCCAAATGTGGGACTAATTATCAATTTGTACTACTAAAGACTGGAAATTATGTAATTATTCCTTGCTTTAAATGAGGCTTTAATCGTGAATTGATATGCAAAATGCAAATTAGACTGTTTTCAATTTATGACTGTGCTTATGGGAGCGCATTTTTCCCCGTCTGGCGTCCCCGTATAATGTTCACCCTCGCAAATTTGGTTCTAATTAGGCCTTTGGTATTTCGATAACCATTTATCTCTGGAGTGATAGGTTAACTTAGTGACAAGCATGGAAACCAAAGCTGTAGAGTCCAAGGGGCTTACTCATTCATACACAAAAGTAAAGCAAAACACATTCTCTTACTAGTTTATGAACACTGCGCCCATCAAAGAAACAACTCCTTGCCCTTATTGCTATCAAGCATCATAGACTATTTTTGTGTGAAATTCAAGCGCGCATTGGTCATAAGTTGCAGATTTTATGCCAGTGGTGATTTTATTGTCAATTATATTTTCCGAAGTAATTTGCTTATGTCCTGGTCATCGACATTCTATCAAATTTACTATACTTGACTGACATTCACAACGTAAACATCAATTTCTCACGAAGTGAGTCATTGCCTGTAAATTCCTACGCATCATCTGGTTAGTTAAGCCTTAATCCAGTGACGGTAAGTACGGATAACAACTGCAATAAGTAGTTATTAGGTTGCGAAAAAAACCACACGCACGGTTGAGCGCCATCAAAATAATGTAAATAAAGAAATCATGAGTATTCATATGCACAAAAAAACGTTTTAATGTTGGTTTACTGTAACTGCGATCTATTGACGACTTCAAGTATCATACTTTTAGTTCTTACAATAAAATTATGCTTTCGGAGGATATTTTGCCTATATGCACCACCCTGACGCCTCATACATTAAGATTATTTTATCTCTCAATACCAGATATGCGGAACTCTAGCTGAGCAATTCGTCCAATTCTCACCCGTAAGGAACATACAATAGGGATATTTGGGGTCAGTAATTTCTTCATCTTGCACAATGGAAATTCAACACAACGGCAAAATCATGTAGTTCTGAAGAGGAGGAAGAAAATGTTGGGATGGGATTCCTGCAGGTAGATATGGAAGGACCATTCCTCTAATGGCTAGATATGCATTCAAGTGTGCCAGAGGTAACAATTAGGGTTCATTAAAGGTTTAAAATTAATATAATTTCGAACTGGGGATGGTTTGCTCATAAATCAGAATTTCAGTAGGCTTGATGGTAGGCGTCATCTTTTGCTTCCGACCGATTACTCGCCCTAAACGTCTGTGTCATGTAGGACCTTGACGGATTGTCATTGTGGACATTACTGCTTCTCGGGGCATTTTCTTTTAGTGGTTGTCGCAGGGATGCCTCCAGATTACCTCCTTCCTCATTTCCATAGTCGTAACCGGATTGAACTATGTTCTCTGGAACGTCAGTCGGTGACTTCCAGTCCATTATTTGCGCATCCTCTGCAACTTCCGCCCAGTGCTGCTTCTCACCGGATGCAAAGATCGCGTAGAAAGTGACACCAAAGAAGTGGACAGAGCTAGCCATGATGAAGACCCACATCCACTGACGCTTTGTCTACAAGTCTCAGGAATTATCAATCTCTCTTTTTTATTACAAGTAAAATTAAGGGCTTTTTAGAAGCAGCTTACCCCTTGAGTGGTTATGTACTCCACAATTACGGGACAAAGAATGCCGGAGATGGTGCCGATGCCATTAGAAAGGCCCATCAAAATACTTGCGTATCTTGGTGCGATGTCGAGATGGTTCACGTTGTATCCTAGCAAAAAAAGTACATTAAATATTCCTCATAAGATGATGACTACTGGGTATTTTCCTTCAAAACAAGACCTACCTGAAATGGCAAAGCCGCTAAATGAGACAGCCAGGATGAGGGAAGCCATTGCTGTGGTGTAAGAATTCGCAAAAGCCACAATCAACAGGAAGAAAGCCTCCATTCCGAAGCCTAAAATGGATGATAGTCAGCAATAGTGGGGTAATTTATACTGAGTAATTGCGGATTAGCTTGTAGAAGCACTCCACGGTAACAAAAAGGCTTCCATGTAAATAATTTACGCAATCCTTTAGTACAATAACCAAAATGGGCTATTTGAAGATCTACCTTCAAAATTAAACATGTTAGATCCTAGAAATTGACTACCAAACGCAGAAATAAATAAGGAAATTTATGCCGTATTTAACAAGGGTGCGAGGAGATAAATTTGAATGGTGGGAGCTAGTAACTAGAACAATAGTAGGAGCAAAGCTACTGTCCAATGACCAAAAAGTTCG